>NW_022144954.1:0-8825 GCF_000002235.5 Strongylocentrotus purpuratus | reverse complement strand
TTCACAGGTAAAAATTCAAGTACAGACAATAAGAACAGTAAAGAAAACAAAAACATGCACATACAGTTAGGAGAGAGAACAAGAAAAGAGAAAAAAAAAAGTAGCACCCCTGATGGATTTTAAAAAGTAACTAAATTACTATCGAGTTAATCTCCTGATGCCACAATTTAAGAAGAGACAATACAAAAGACATTACAAAATGGACATTATTAAAACATGGCTTACAGTATAAGAAAATTATAGACTATACCAGCAGTTAAAACTTTAAAAGCACAAATGGGCATTAAAAATGCAGATTCGGTAAAAGAGAGATTCGAGTGAATTATAATGCAAAAGGCACTATAAAATTGAGAAGAAAAAACAAGCAGCAAGGTATTTGAATGGGCAAGGCAACTAGAAATTTAAACTGTTTTGGTCAAGGGGACCTCCTGGCCAGGGACTATAAATGATTTCTGAGAGAATTTGTAAAGGAGGATAAACTATGGATAATTGTGTCTTTAATGCAGGCCGGTAGTTCATCCCATAATCTAGGGAATCTGTGAAAAAGAGAATGATGGGCAGCATTGGAACGAGCCCGATGATGGACAAATTTAACAGATTCGATATGTCTACAATTAATGGGAATTAGAGTGTCAGTGTCAACGTCAAATTTATTATATAAACATTTTCTTCAGAGGTAAATGACAGAGGAACAAGAAACAAACATGTAGGGGACACACAAACATGCAGGGTTGGAAGGAGAATCACAAAGAGGTATGGGGGGGGGGCAGACCAATCCATATCTGGCTACCATCTCTCAATGTTTTTGGACTACATGTACAAATCTATATTCCATGACTGACATTTTAAAAAATGAATCAATATTTTCTTGCTCCAAATTTTTTTTCGAATCAGGTTTACAAGGAGGTCCAATGTAAAATCAAAGTTGCACTTAAATATCTGTTAGTGGTCATTGCTGAACCAAGGGGTGGCTGTGGAGTTAAGGGTCCGAGTTCCTATAACAGATGAAATATCCACCTTTAACTTTTTACTTTTGTCAAGTTTCAACATGTTCAAGTTTTGTAAAAACTAGTACAAATTGTCGTACTCCGAAGTTAGAGTTTCTTCATCAGATTTACACTTTATAGTAGTCAAACAATATTTAAAAAAAAAAAATTTAAAAGTGGCAAAAATATATGGAGTTCATCAAATAAGTTTTTCCCCTTCTTTAAATTAGGTTGTTTCCATTTTTTGTAATTGATTGTGACAATAACAAATTCTGTTGCCATGTTGTAATTTATGGCATGAAGCAAACACGAAGAGCACTCGCATGACACAATTAAGCAGTACAAGTGATTCCTAACTTCCAATCACTTCCTTCACATCCCCATGAACATCAACATCTCAAGGACAGACTGTTCAGCTGTAATTAGTGTCTTGTTGTTTATTTAGATTATTGTTATTTATTATCCGCGGTCTCGGTCTCGGTCTCGGTCTCGGACCATTTCGGTCTCGGTCTCGGTCCGCCTTGAAGGGGCTGGTCTCGGTCTTGGTCTCGGTCTCGCAACTTCAGGTCTCTGTCTTGGTCTCGGTCTCGGACTATCCGGTCTCGCTACAACACTGCTGTTGAGTCTATGAGACATCAAAGGCTCCAATATCATCTTAGGTTCAAGACACATTTTTGCAAATACCAACTGCAATTTGGCTCGACGGTATATTTTGTATGGGCTAGATTTTGGATCTTATTTTCGTTTAGGAGTACATGTAATAACCTGTACGTGTGACTGATTTTGAACCAATCAGTAGAGCTCAATTCGTTACAACCAAGGCGTATATTATGTCGATGCATTAGGAGTATCGCACAGAAAGATGTTAATACAAATATACGTAATATAATTCTAAAAGTCCGTCCAAATGGTATTGGCCTAACTCTATACAGGAAGAGTGCATGCAGTTCCAGTCTTTTGATAAGGACTTTGTTTGTTCCAATGGTCAGTAAAATGTCACTGGCATGTCCACCGATGGCTGTAGATGTTTTGTACCGCATCATTGATGCCCATCCGTAGTGTCTGTCTCCAACACCTACTTCTTGTCATAGATCCTCTTGCAGACCACAGCTTTGTCTCCGGTTCCATGAGTCTTTGTCTGGACCAGCTGTCCGTCGACCAACTCGCGGACAACACAAATTGCCTCTGGGTGACTCTTGCTGTTCTCCGTGCGCAGCTTGTCTCCGTCCCACATCGGCAGGTACGTACTCGGCTCATCGTTCAGCGGGTTTACATCAGTATACTCCTGCCCTACGGTGAAGTTGGTGTCGAACGTCTTGAAGCCCTTGGTGATGATTTTGAAGACGTCTCCGTCCTGACTGATCTCCAGGACCGGAGTTTGTGATATCGCCATCTTACGCACCGCAACGTTGACATTCAGCGCCTTGAGAACGTTCTCCAAATTCTCGTTCTTGACGTTTTTTCCAGATTCCGCTCAGATCAATCGGTGCCGTGATTTTGCAGATATTTGTCTCGGCCCGGTTTATTCTGTGATGCTTTCAATACAGCTGATTCGTGACGTGCACTCTATCATGGTATATCGACTCAATTTATACCCACCCTCTGTGTTCATTATTGATTGTAGATTCAGAGGTGTGTGCAGAACTCTGGCGATATCATTAAACAAACACGAAATCTGCAATCTTTGTCCGCATTCAGGGTGAGTCCAATGATCTGGACGGCAAGTTCACCAATTGGCAAATAAAGTATAACTATTGAGAAATGGTTATTACCTTGTCTTTCACATGAATTTAGAATTTTTTCAAATTAGTGGCTGTGGTGGGAGTTATTTCATTTTCATTGAAGGGGCTCACGGAATTGGTTTTGCCTTATTTAATGTGTCAATACCTTCAAAGTGAGTCAGTCACCATTACTAGTTTTTATTGGCCACCGTTGCCCGGACCAAGCAAGGGGCTGCGACCTAACAATATTGGTTGTCATTGGAAACAAAGGTGGTTGTAGAATATTTTCAGTTTGTACGAGAAAATACATCTTAGGTAATTGCATTTGGAAACTAAGTGGCTGGGGGGGGGGGGGGTTGAGTAATTTCATTTTCATTGAAGGGGCTCAAGGAATTTGTTTTGCCTTATTAAATGTGTCATTGCCTTCAAAGTGATTCAGTCACCATTACTAGGTTTTTATTGGCTGTTTCGGCAACTTGCCCAAACAGCCTTTGTCTTTGTAAGTTTTTTTCAGAATTTTGTCCATAGCATTTATACACGTTTTTCATCGTGGCCGGCACTTTGGGCACTTAAATCAATCCGATTGCCATATACAAAATTGTATAATTTTGTAAAATTTTTGTAAAATTGATAAATATTTAGACGTGCTGAATACAAAGTAAATTTCCATGACCTGGGCTGAGAAACTGCATGATGCGCTATGCTAATTTAAACGCAATGTCGCGTTTTGATTAAATATCAAATGTTTAATGTAAATAAAAGATCTTAAAAGTACAACTAAATGTGAGACTTGATTGAGACATGTGTATGAATGCTGGACATGAATCGATTGTTGAGTCTATAGGACATCAAAGGCTTTAATATCATCTTCGGTTCAAGACACAACATTGCAAATACCAACTGCAAGTTGGGTCGACGGTATATTTGCATGGGCTAGATTTGGAAATGTATAGGTGTTTATTTTGTTTTTTAGTTTAAGTAGTAATTACCAGTACGTGTGACTGATTTTGAACAAGTCAAGTAGGTCTCCATTAATTACCAGAAGTTGATCTCGAACGTCTTGAGACCCTTGGTGATGATACTGATCTCCAGGACCGGAGTTTGTGATATCGCCATTTTACGCACCGCAACGCTTGACTGATTTTGAACAAGTCAAGTAGGTCTCCATTAATTACCAGGCGTGATATGAAGTGAATCAAAGTGTACATAATATAATCATATGAGGTCCGTTGTCAAATGGTGTAAACAGATATTGGCATAAACCCCTATACAAAAAGAGATCTGATACACCGTGTCCTCTGGAGACATGCACACAATAGGGAACAAAAGATGGTATACGTCTCCACAGGGTATTTCTTAGATGAATACGTCTCCACAAGGTTTTCACGAAATAGACATATGGATTTTTACTCAAAAACTAGGAATTTCCAAGGTATGTTGATCCGTCGCAAATAGTAGAGTTTTAGAAAAGGGATATTAAGTCCGAATTTCAGCCAAGGAAATTAATTCTGATTAAAATAAGAGCATTTTGAAACTGTACTTTCAAACTCGAAAACTTTAGTACATGAGAACAAAGAAATATCTCCACAAGGATACAAATTTCAGTATGTGTTTGTTCCAATGATCAGTAAAAGTTACTGGCATGTCCACCGGTGGCTCTAGTTCTACGTGAGATGTTTGTACCGCATCATTCATACCGTCTGTATATGTTGTGTCTTCATGCAACCACGTCTACTTCTTGGCAAAGATCCTCTTGCAGACCACAGCTTTGTCTCCTGTTCCAACGGTCTGTGTTTGGACCATTTGACCGTCGATCAACTCACGGACAAGTGAATCGAATCTGGATGGCTCTTGTTTCTCCGTGCGTAGCTTGTCTCCGTCCCACATCGGCAGGTACGTACTCGGCTCTTTGTCGTTCAGCGGGTTCCTGTCAGTATACTCCTGCCCCACGGTGAAGTTGGTCTCGAACGTCTTGAGGCCCTTGGTGATGATTTTGAAGACGTCTCCCTTTCTGACTGATCTCCAAGACCGGACTTTGTGTCGCCGCCATTTTTCGCACCGCGAAGTTGAGATTCAGTGCCTTGAGGAATTGTCCAGATTCTCGTTCTTGACGTTTTTCCAGATGCCGTCCAGATCAATCGGTGCCATGATTTTACAGGATATTTGTCTCAGTCCCAAGTTATCGGCGATGCTTTCAATTCAGCAGAGCTGCTTCGCGAGAACTGCACTGTCTCACGGTATCCACTCAATAATACCCACCCTCTGTGTTTATGCTGACAATGGGTTCATAGGCGTGTGCATGATTCTGCAATATCACTATACAAACACTAACCCCGTAACCTTTATCGTTCCTTACAGCGACCTTCGCTTTGTCCTTCTCTCACCTACATGTATATCCAGGGTCACGCGTAATTAGTTCCGGTCTTCTGGTCACGTGACCTTTACACTACAAAATATTGTTGACGTGGTAAATATAAGAAAATGGATAATGAAATAAATGTTTGTTTGTTCTCTAATACGGTGTATGGCGCAGACATCGTGGTGTATGACTTCGCTTTCTTTTTTGAGTATTCTCTTTTTGAGTATTCTTTTTTTTTTTTAATGTACTTTTATGTGAAGTGTTTTAGCCCTTATTTGCTGCACGTTTTTTCCTTTTTATTTAAATATTAATCATTGATTTGGGATATTGATAAATAGGGTTTTTTTTAAATGAATACTATTTGGGTTGTGAAGGGAGTGTGAATAAACGAACAAATTGAAGCACGTCTATCGATTTTCACAAGCTAAACGTCTCTTATCATCTTGCAATTAACAACATTTTTTCAAAGCAACTACTTTATTAATTTGAAAGTTGAACAAACAAATTGACTTTAGCGGGGTTTGAGCATGCGACCTCCGGATTACTTGCGTTCCGGTGCTCTACCAACCAGGCCAATCGCTTGTGGGGGGGGGGGGGGGGGTGGGGAATCCCCCACCCCCTCGGTAAAAGCCATAAGCATCAAAATATGCTGTCGTCTTTTTTTTCTTGTGATGTATTCCCTAGCAGGTACTGTGCTCCCCCCCCCCCCCCCCCCGCCATCGTTGTCCGGACCAAGCAAAGGGGCTGCGACCTAACAATATTGGTTGTCATTGGAAACAAAGGTGGTTGTATAATATTTTCAGTTTGTACGAGAAAATACATCTTAGGTAATTGTATTTGGAAACTAAGTGGCTGTGTGTGGGGGGGGGGGTTGAGTAATTTCATTTTCATTGAAGGGGCTCAAGGAATTTTGTTTTGCCTTATTTAAATGTGTCAGTACCTTCAAAGTGAGTCAGTCACCATTACTAGGTTTTTATTGGCTGTTTCGGCAACTTGCCCAAACCGCCTTTGTCTTCATAAGTTTTTTTTAAGACTTTTGTTTATAGCATTTCTACACGTTTTCATCGTGTCTGGCACTTTGGGCACTTAAATCAATCCGATTGCCAATTATACACAAATTCTATGATTTTGGAAAATTTTGTAAAATTGTAAACTTTGTATACCATATACAAAATTGCGAATGCTATATATTTAGACGTGCTGAATACAAAGTAAATTTCCAAGAACCTGAGCTGAGAATTTGCATGATGCGCTATGCAATTTAAACGCAATGTCGCGTTTTGATTAAATATCAAATGTTTAATGTAAATAAAAGATCTTAAAAGTACAACTAAATGTAGACTTGATTGAGACATATGTATGAATGCTGGACATGGATCGAATGTTGAGTATAATTATGAAACATCAAGGCTTTAATATCATCTTCGGTTCAAGACACAACATTGCAAATACCAACTGCAAGTTGGGTCGACGGTATATTTGCATGGGCTGGATTTGGAAATGTATAGGTGTTTATTTTGTTTTTAGTTTAAGTAGTAATTACCAGTACGTGTGACTGATTTTGGACAAGTCAAGTAGGTCTCCATTAATTACCAGAAGTTGATCTCGAACGTCTTGAGACCCTTGGTGATGATACTGATCTCCAGGACCGGAGTTTGTGATATCGCCATTTTACGCACCGCAACGCTTGACTGATTTTGAACAAGTCAGTAGGTCTCCATTAATTACCAGGCGTGATATGAAGTGAATCAAAGTGTACATAATATAATCATATGAGGTCCGTTGTCAAATGGTGTAAACAGATATTGGCATAAACCCCTATACAAAAAGAGATCTGATACACCGTGCCCTCTGGAGACATCATGCACACAATAGGGAACACAAGATGGTATACGTCTCCACAGGGTAATTTCTATAGATGAATACGTCTCCACAAGGTTTTCACGAAATAGACATATGGATTTTACTCAAAAACTAGGAATTTCCAAGGTATGTTGATCCGTCGCAAATAGTAGAGTTTTAGAAAAGGGATATTAAGTCCGAATTTCAGCCAAGGAAATTAATTCTGGTTAAAATAAGAGCATTTTGAAACTGTACTTTCAAACTCGAAAACTTTAGTACATGAGAACAAAGAAATATCTCCACAAGGATACAAATTTCAGTATGTGTTTTGTTCCAATGATCAGTAAAAAGTTACTGGCATGTCCACCGGTGGCTCTAGTTCTACGTGAGATGTTTGTACCGCATCATTCATACCGTCTGTATATGTTTGTCTTCATGCACCACGTCTACTTCTTGGCAAAGATCCTCTTGCAGACCACAGCTTTGTCTCCTGTTCCAACGGTCTGTGTTTGGACCATTTGACCGTCGATCAACTCCGGACAAAGTGAATCGCATCTGGATGGCTCTTGTTCTCCCGTGCGTAGCTTGTCTCCGTCCCACATCGGCAGGTACGTACTCGGCTCTTTGTCGTTCAGCGGGTTCCTGTCAGTATACTCCTGCCCCACGGTGAAGTTGGTCTCGACGTCTTGAGGCCCTTGGTGATGATTTTGAAGACGTCTCCCTTCTGACTGATCTCCAAGACCGGACTTTGTGTCGCCGCCATTTTTCGCACCGCGAAGTTGAGATTCAGTGCCTTGAGGAAATTGTCCAGATTCTCGTTCTTGACGTTTTTCCAGATGCCGTCCAGATCAATCGGTGCCATGATTTTACAAGGATATTTGGTCTCAGTCCCCAAGTTATCGGCGATGCTTTCAATTCAGCAGAGCTGCTTCGCGAGAACTGCACTGTCTCACGGTATCCACTCAATTATACCCACCCGGCCCCTGTGTTTATGCTGACAATGGATTCGTAGGCGTGTGCATGATTCTGCAATATCACTATACAAACACTAACCCCGTAGCCTTTATCGTTCCTTACAGCGTCCTTCGCTTTGTCCCTTCTCTCACCTACATGTATATCCAGGGTCACGCGTAATTAGTTCCGGTCTTCTGGTCACGTGACCTTTACACTACAAAATATTGTTGACGTGGTAAAATATAAGAAAATGGATAATGAAATAAATGTTTGTTTGTTCTCTAATATGGTGTATGGCGCAGACATCGTGGTGTATGACTTCGCTTTCTTTTTTTGAGTATTCTCTTTTTTGAGTATTCGTTTTTTTTAATGTACTTTTATGTGAAGTGTTTTAGCCCTTATTTGCTGCACGTTTTTCCGTTTTATTTAAATATTAATCATTGATTTGGGATATTGATAAATATTTTTTTTTTAAATGAATACTATTTGGTTGCGAAGGGAGTGTGAATAAACGAACAAATTGAACACATCTATCGATTTTCACAAGCTAAACGTCTTTTATAATAATATAATACTCTTTTCTTCGCCCCATAGGGGTGACTTTCCCATAGACTTGTGCACAAACCTAAACTGTCACCTAACCCAAGTTTCCTTATGTTTTTTCCACGAAATTTAGTATTTATCTTTTCATAAGGCGACAGTTATTTTGTCGCCTCAATAAGGTGTATCGCCCTATTTTGGACGGAGTTCGCAAAACCTGTCGCCCTATTACAGTAATAGTAGTAATAAGAGCGCCATTCCATCTAGATCATGGCGCTAAAGCAACACAAGATAATGAAAACAGGACATATTGACATGAAATTGGAAACAGGTGAGCTTTAAGTTTTTCTGAGTGATGAAATAGTCTCTGTGATCTGATGCTTGAGGGTATCTCTTGCAATTAACAACATTTTTTCAAAGCAA
>NW_022144953.1:0-8840 GCF_000002235.5 Strongylocentrotus purpuratus | reverse complement strand
TGTATCCACAGTTGTTGATTCTTTTGTAGTGGTGATCTCCGTTGTACCTGTCTCGGGAAAAGTAGTTGTATCCACCGTTGTTAATTCTTTTGGTGTTGTGATATCCGCCGTACTTGTCGCCAGAAGAGTGGTTGTATCGGCCAGTTGTTGCTTCTTTAAATGTGATGGTATTCGTTGTACTTGTATCGGGAGCAGTGGTTGTTTTGACAGTTGTTGGTTGTTTTGTTGAAATGATATCCGCTATAGTTGTCATTTGAAAAGAGGTTACATCGACAGTCGGTGATTGCCTTGTTGTGGTCATATCCGCTGTACTTGTCGTGGGAAAAGTGATGGCATCGACAGTTGTAGATTCCGTGTTGTGGTGATATCCATTATACTGTATCGGGGATAGTGGTTGTTTTTCAGTTGTTGATTCCTTTGTTGTGGTCATATCCGCTGTACTTGTCGTGGGAAAAGTAGTGGCATCGACAGTTGTAGATTCTTTTATTGTGATATCCGCTGTACTTGTCATTTGAAAAGTTGTGGCATCGACAGTTGTTGATTCGTTTGTTGTGGGTGATATCCGTTGTACTTGTCTCGGAAAAAGTTTTTGTATCCACACTTGTTGGTTCTTTTGTTGTGGTGATATCCGTTGTACCTGTCTCGGGAAAAGTAGTTGTATCCACAGTTGTTGATTCTTTTGGTGTTGTGATATCCGCCGTACTTGTCGCCAGAAGAGTGGTTGTATCGGAAGTTGTTGATTCTTTAGATGTGATGGTAATCGTTGTACTTGTATCGGGAACAGTGGTTGTTTTGACAGTTGTTGGTGTTGTGTTGTGGTGATATCCGCTGTAGTTGTCATTTGAAAAGAGGTTACATCGACAGTGGGTGATTGCCGTGTTGTGGTCATATCGGCTGTACTTGTCGTGGGAAAAAGTGGTGGCGTCGACAGTTGTAGATTCTATTGTTGTGATGGTGATATCCGCTGTACTTGTTTCGGGAAAAGTTTTTGTATCCACAGTTGTTGATTTTTTTGTTGTGGTGATATCGTTGTACCTATCTCGGGAAAAGTAGTTGTATCCACAGTTGTTGATCCCTTTGTTGTGGTGATATCCGTTGTACTTGTTGCGGAAAAAGCGGTTGTATCCACAGTTGTTGATTCTTTTGGTGTTGTGATATCCGCCGTACTGTCGCGAGAAAAGCGGTTGTATCGGCAGTTGTTGATTCTTTAAATGTGGTGGTATCCGTTGTACTTGTATCGGAGATAGTGGTAGTTTTGTCAGTTGTTGATTCCTTTGTTGTGGTCATATCCGCTGTACTTGTCGTGTGAAAAGTAGTGGCATCGACACTTGTAGATTCTTTTGTTGTGGTGATATCCGCTGTACTTGTCGCAGGAAAAGAAGTTGTAACTGCAGTTATTGATTCTTTACTTGTGGTGCTATCCAGTTGTGATTGTATCGGGAACAGTGGTGTTTTGACAGTTGTTGGTTCTTTTGTTGTGGTGATATCCGCTGTAGTTGTCATTTGAAAAGAGGTTACATCGACAGTCGTTGATTGCCTTGTTGTGGTCATATCCGCTGTACTTGTCGTGGGAAAAGTGGTGGCGTCGACAGTCGTTGATTCCTTTGTTTGTGGTGGTACCCTTGTACTTGTCTTGGGAAAAGTGGTGTGTAGACAGTTGTTGATTCGCTTGTTGTGGTGATATCCGTTGTACTTGTCTCGGAAAAGTAGTTGTATCCGCGAGTTGTTGATCCCTTTGTTGTGGTGATATCCGTTGTACTTGTTGCGGGAAAAGCGGTTGTATCCACAGTTGTTGATTCTTTTGGTGTTGTGATATCCACCGTACTTGTCGCGAGAAGAGCGGTTGTATCGGCAGTTGTTGATTCTTTAAATGTGGTGATATCCGTTGTACTTGTCTCGAAAAAGTTTTTGTATCCACACTTGTTGGTTCTTTTGTTGTGGTGATATCCGTTGTACCTGTCTCAGGAAGAGTAGTTGTATCCACAGTTGTTGGTCTTTTGTTGTGGTGATATCCGTTGTACTTGTCTCGGGGAAAAGTAGTTGTATCCGCAGTTGTTGATCCTTGTGTTGTGGTGATATCCGTTTGTACTTGTTGCGGGAAAAGCGGTTGTATCCACAGTTGTTGATTCTTTTGGTGTTGTGATATCCACCGTACTTGTCGCGAGAAGAGCGGTTGTATCGGCAGTTGTTGATTCTTTAAATGTGGTGATATCCGTTGTACTGTCTCGGAAAAAGTTTTTGTATCCACACTTGTTGGTTCTTTTGGTGTTGTGATATCCGCTGTACTTGTCGCGAGAAGAGTGGTTGTATCGGCATTAGTTGATTCTTTAGATGTGATGGTATTCGTTTGTACTTTGTATCGGTGAACAGTGGTTGTTTTGACAGTTGTTGGTTGTGTGTGTTGTGGTGATATCCGCTGTAGTTGTCATTTGAAAGAGGTTACATCGACAGTGGGTGATTTGCCGTGTTGTGGTCATATCCGCTGTTCTTGTCGTGGGAAAAGTGGTGGCGTCGACAGTTGTAGATTCTATTGTTGTGGTGATATCCGCTGTTACTTGTTTCGGGAAAAGTAGTTGTATCCACAGTTGTTGATCCCTTTGTTGTGGTGATATCCGTTGTACTTGTTGCAGAAAAGCGGTTGTATCCACAGTTGTTGATTCTTTTGGTGTTGTGATATCCGCCGTACTTGTCGCGAGAAAAGCGGTTGTATCGGCAGTTGTTGATTCTTTAAATGTGGTGGTATCCGTTGTACTTGTATCGGAGATAGGGTTGTTTTGTCAGTTGTTGATTCCTTTGTTGTGGTCATATCCACTGTACTTGTCGTGTGAAAAGTAGTGGCATCGACACTTGTAGATTCTTTTGTTGTGGTGATATCCGCTGTACTTGTCGCAGGAAAAGAAGTTGTAACTGCAGTTATTGATTCTTTACTTGTGGTGGTATCCGTTTGTGATTGTATCGGGAACAGTGGTTGTTTTGACAGTTGTTGGTTCTTTTGTTTTGGTGATATCCGCTGTAGTTGTCATTTGAAAAGAGGTTACATCGACAGTCGTTGATTGCCTTGTTGTGGTCATATCCGCTGTACTTGTCGTGGAAAAGTGGTGGCGTCGACAGTCGTGATTCCTTTGTTGTGGTGGTATCCCTTGTACTTGTCTTGGGAAAAGTGGTTGTGTAGACAGTTGTTGATTCGTTTGTTGTGGTGATATCCGTTGTACTTGTCTCGGGAAAAGTAGTTGTATCCGCAGTTGTTGATCCCTTTGTTTGTGATATCCGTTGTACTTGTTGCGGGAAAAGCGGTTGTATCCACAGTTGTTGATTCTTTTGGTGTTGTGATATCCGCCGTACTTGTCGCGAGAAGAGCGGTTGTATCGGAAGTTGTTGATTCTTTAAATGTGGTGGTATCCGTTGTAATTGTATCGGGGGATAGTGGTTGTTTTGTCCGTTGTTGATTTTTTTTTGTGGGTGATATCGCGCTGTACTTGTTTCGGGAAAAGTTTTTGTATCCACAGTTGTTGATTCTTTTGTTGTGGTGATATCCGTTGTACCTATCTCGGGAAAAGTAGTTGTATCCACAGTTGTTGATCCCTTTGTTGTGGTGATATCCGTTGTACTTGTTGCGGGGAAAAGCGGTTGTATCCACAGTTGTTGATTCTTTTGGTGTTGTGGTATCCGCCGTATTTGTCGCGAGAAGAATGGTTGTATCGGCAGTTGTTGATTCTATAACTGTGGTGGTATCCGTTGTACTTGTATCGGGGATAGAAGTTGTTTTGTCAGTTGTTGATTCTTTGTCGTGGTGATATCTGCTGTAGTTGTCATTTGAAAAGAGGTGACATCGACAGTCGTTGATTGCTTTTGTTGTGGTCATATCCGCTGTACTTTTCGTGGGAAAAGTGGTGGCGTCGACAGTTGTAGATTCTATTGTTGTGGTGACATCCGCTGTACTTGTTTTTCGGGAAAAGTTTTTGTATCCCCAGTTGTTGATTCTTTTGTTGTGGGATAACCGTTGTACCTGTCTCGGGAAAAGTAGTCGTATCCACAGTTGTTGATCCCTTTGTTGTGGTGATATCCGTTGTACTTGTTGCGGGAAAAGCGGTTGTTGTTGATTCTTTTTGTTGTGATATCCGCCGTACTTGTCGCGAGAAAAGCGGTTGTATCGCAGTTGTTGATTCTGTAAATGTGGTGGTATCCGTTGTACTTGTATCGGAGATAGTGGTTGTTTTGTCAGCTGTTGATTCCTTCGTGGTGGTCATATCCGCTGTACTTGTCGTGTGAAAAGTAGTGGCATCGACACTTGTAGATTCTTTTGTTGTGGTGATATCCGCTGTACTTGTCGCGGGAAAAGAAGTTGTAACTGCAGTTATTGATTCTTTACTTGTGGTGCTATCCGTTGTGATTGTATCGGGAACAGTGGTTGTTTTGACAGTTGTTGGTTCTTTTTGTTGTGGTGATATCCGCTGTAAGTTGTCATTTGAAAAGAGGTTACATCGACAGTCGTTGATTGCCTTGTTGTGGTCATATCCGCTGTACTTGTCGTGGGAAAGTGGTGGCGTCGACAGTCGTTGATTCCTTTGTTGTGGTGGTATCCCTTGTACTGTCTTGGGAAAAGTGGTTGTGTAGACAGTTGTTGATTCTTTGTTGTGGTGATATCCGCTGTACTTGTTGCGGGAAAAGTAGTAGTACCCGCAGTTGTTGATTCTTTTGTTGTGGTAATATCCGTTGTACTTGGTGCGGGAAAAAGCGGTTGTATCCACAGTTGTTGATTGTTTTGGTGTTGTGGTATCCGCCGTACTTGTCGCGAGAAGAGTGGTTGTATCGGAAGTTGTTGAATTCTTTAATTGTGGTGGTATCCGTTGTAATTGTATCGGGGATAGTGGTTGTTTTGTCAGTTGTTGATTCTTTTGTCGTGGTGATATCCGCTGTAGTTGTTATTTGAAAAGAGGTGACATCGACAGTCGTTGATTGCTTTGTTGTGGTCATATCCGTGTACATGTCGTGGGATAAGTGATAGCGTCGACAGTTTTAGATTCTTTGTTGTGGTCATATCGCTGTACTTGTTGTGGGAAAAGTTTTTGTATCCACAGTTGTTGATTCTTTTGTGGTGGTGATATCCGTTGTACCTGTCTCGGAAAAAAGTAGTTGTATCCACAGTTGTGGATCCCTTTGTTGTGGTGATATCCGCCGTACTTGTCGCGAGAAGAGTGGTTGTATCGGCAGTCGTGATTCTTTAAATGTGGTGGCATCCGCGTACTTGTATCGGGGAAAGTGGTTGTTTTGTCAGTTGTGATTTCTTTGTTGTGGTCATATCCGCTGTACTTGTCGTGTGGAAAAGTGGTGGCATCGACAGACAGTTGTAGATTCTTTTTGTTGTGGTGTATATCCGCTGTACTTGTCGCAGGAAAAGAAGTTGTAACTGCAGTTACTGATTCTTTAAACTGTGGTGGTATCCGTTGTACTTGTAATCGGAAAAGTGGTTGTTTTGACAGTTGTTGGTTCTTTTGTTGAGGTGATATTCGCTGTAGTTGTCATTTGAAAAGAGGTGACATCGACAGTCGTTGATTGCCTTGTTGTGGTCATATCCGCTATACTTGTCGTGAGAAAAGTGTGTGGCGTCGACAGTTGTTGATTCCTTTGTTGTGGTGATATCCCTGTACTTGTCTGGAAAAGTGGTTGTATCCACAGTTGTTGATTCTTTTGTTGTTGTGATATTCGTTGTACCTATCTCGGGAAAAGTAGTTGTTTCCACAGTTGTTGATTCTTTTGTTGTTGTGATATCCGTTGTACTTGTCGCGGGAAAAGTAGTGGTATTCGTAGTTGTTGATTCTTTAATTGTGATGATATCCTTTGTCCTTGTCGCTGGAAAAAGAGGTTGTATCCACAGTGTGTTGATTCTATAATTGTGGTTGTATCTGTTGTACTTGTTGCGGGAAAAGTAGTCGTATCTGCAGTTTTTGATTCTTTATTGTGGTGATATATTCTGTACTTGTCGCAGGAAAACTTGTTGTATTGGCAGTTGTTGATTCTTTAATTGTGGTGGTATCCGTTGTACTTGTATCGTGGATAGTGGTTGTTTGGGACAGTTGTTGATTCCTTTGTTGTGGTGATATCCGCTGTGCTTCTTCGGGATAAGTTTGTGTATCCACAGTTGTTGAATCTTTTGTCGTGGTGATATCCGCTGTACTTGTCTTTGGAAAAGTGGTTGTGTAGGCATTTGTTGATTCTTTTGTTGAGGTGACATCCGCTGTACTTGTTGTGGGAGAAGTGGTGGCGTCGACAGTTGTAGATTCTTTTGTTGTGGTGATATCCGTTGTACTTGTTCGAGAAAAATAGTGTATCCACAGTTGCTGATTCTTTTGTTGTGGTGATACCTGCTGTACTTGTTGCGGGAAAATTGGTTGTGTCCACAGTTGTTGTTTCGTTCGTTGAGTTGATGTCCGCTGTACTTGTCTTGGAAAAATGGTTGCATCGACAGTTGTTGATTCTTTTGGTGTTGTGATATCCGCCGTACTTGTCGCGGGGAAAATTGGTTATGTCCACAGTTGTTTGCTTCTTTAATTGTGGTGGTTTCCGCTGTAGTGGTCTTGGGAAAAAGAGTCGTTTTGACAGTTGTTAGTTCATTCGTTGTGGTGTGGTGATATCCGCTGTACTTTTCTCTGGAAAAGTGGTGACAGTGACAGTTGCTGGTTCTTTAGTGTAGTGACGATCGCAGTACTCGTCTTGGGAAAAGTGGTTTTATCCACAGTTGTGATTCTTTCGTTGAGGTGATATCCGTTGTATCTGTCTCGGGAAAAGTGGTGGCATCGACAGTTGTGATTCCTTGGTTGTGTTGCATCCGCTGTACTTGTCTGGGAGAAAAATTGTTAATTTGTAGTTAATGATTTCATTATTGTGAGGAGATCTGTGTGTGCTAGTTTCGAGATAAGTCGCATCAATTGAGGTAGTGTCCACAATCGTTGGATCGTAACGACTTGTTATTATTGTGGCGTCAGGTATGATTGTGTTTTTGCAGTGGTTGTCTCTTTAGCAGTCGTATCAATGGTTTTTGTCGTCTTTAGTACCTCGGTAGTTCGTGGGTCAACTTTAGTGGTGACGTCAGTTGTAGTTGTTTCTGCAGCAGTCGTGGTTTGATTTGGTAATGACATCAGTTGTGTTATCATCAGTGTCGTTGGAACAGCTATAGTAGTACCTCTAGAATTTTAAAAACACAAATACAAAGTTTACACAACAAAAACGAAATTTTTTGACATTTATACCTGAGCTGATTATATAACCCGTTTACTTTTGAAAACAAACTCGGTTTTACAACAGAGCCTTGAATATACTCACCAAATTGTTCAATCATAACCTCCGCAATGTGAAGAAACTCCGTTTTGCCTGTGAAAGCCACACTTACATATCGCGTGATTATAACCGTGTTGGACACAAAGTGAATGGCTTCTCCGCTTCAGCTTGGGCAAGAGTGACTGGAGATCCAACGGCAGTATTTTGCAAGTGATTGGAATTTAATCCAGCTCGAACTACCGCACCTTCTAACAGCTGATTCTATGATTGAGAAAAAAATATGCAATTCTTTGGGACGTAAATTTACAAAAAAAATCTTCGCATGAAAATCATACAATTATATACAAATTAAGTAACTCTTAATGAAATTTATGGATGACTATTCATTCTATTTAGTGTATTACAACCCAACAGAAGATGTGAGCTGTACATGGCACATACAAATTTGATCACAGGCAAACAAAGCAGAGAGCTAAATCCCGTTTAGTACGTGGTAACATAACCTTGAAAATGCAAATCATAAGTACAATTGAAACAAATCACTGACGCCTGTACAACCTAGCCGTGCGTGCAGGGAGACATGTGAAACTTAGTGATAGTAGGGCCAGCAACAAGACAGCAGCCATTTTTCTGCTTGGCAGATTCAAATTTTCTTCGCTGCCGCCCACCGTCCACTCACAAAAGCTATACATATTCATCATCACCCGGGGGATAGGAGTTCTTTTAGGAGTAAATTTATATAAGAAGAAGCAAAGTAGAGAGGTAAACGATAAGAACGATTAAAGTTTATGAGTTAAGTTGCAATGAGTATGCGATGAAAAGAAGATCAAAGTGAATGACAGATAAAAGTTAAACTAAAATATTATGACTAAAGTTGACGACAATAATTACTTGAATTAAAATGTATGGGTAGTTGACAAAGCATAACGTCAACAGGTCTTTAACCAAATAAAATTGTCATCTGATATTTTCTAACTATCGAGATGATAGTAAACAAAATACACTTGACCAAGCAACAATGGTCAATAATCTTATCAATCAGATTAAATTATGTATTTATTCTATGTATTAAAAACGCTTAAGCAAAAGATGTGATAAGTTTAATTTTTTAATATAGTAGAAGTTATATTTAAGAATTATGAAAAGAACGCCTTATCCGCACAAAGCATGCAGTAATTCAAAAATTACTTATTAGTGAATAAATTACCAGTACAGACATAAAGAGTAAACAAAAGTCGTCATAATCCCATGATATAGTTTGCAATATGCACGACACTAGGTGTTATTTCAGGTATAATGTTGGGTGGAAAAGATTATGATTAAAGAAGGGATTTGGTCACATTTTACTTATTCTTACCAGCGTGACTTAGAAGGACATTAAGGACAGATATTTCTTCTCAGGCAGTAGGCAGCTCCGAGGTCAACTTTCCACCACGCATCTGCGTCAGGGTCTAAAATTTGCGGTGAAGAAAATGTATATTCACATCCATCAGTGGTGATAGCGGTTATACTTTGTGATGCCATGCCTATATGAAATATACTATGTCGTCACCGACATAACGAAG
>NW_022144952.1:0-134345 GCF_000002235.5 Strongylocentrotus purpuratus | reverse complement strand
AAAAATTGGCAATCCTATTCATCCCAATGGACTTTTCATAGGCATGTTTTTGCCCATATATGCAATGTATTACAAAAATCGCGCGTACGGACGGTTATCTTGAACGGACGCTCATTCCGTTTTTAATAGTGATAAAGAGCTAAACATGGTATCAAATTTTCGAAAAAATATGAGGAATATTCTGTCAAAAGTTTTGCTGGGGGATTATTTTCGTTCGGCCGTGACGAACGAAAAAACGTGCAAAAAATGCGTGTTTGCGTGATTTTTTATGAAATGCTTATAATGGCCTGAAAACGTATGCAAAAAAAATTTAAGACGATTTTGAGCAATTTAAAATTTTACGCGCGCATTAACGCGCGCGCCTACGCGTACGCGCATTTTTGCGCGCATTTATTGACCTCAAATTGACCCGACGGATATTGATCTTATTCATGATAAATATGAATGAAAAATAACTTTCCGTTATGAAGATATGATCATTAGTTGATTTTCACAAAATGGCGCCTGGATGACGTCACGATGACTTTGAGTCCTTGAAAAATCACGCAGTTCTAAGTTAGACTAAGATCTATCATCATTGAAAGTTCATGACAATGGTTTATTCAGTCTTGAGATATCCTGCGAACAAAATCGAGGAAAAGAATAATAGAAGAAGAATAATAATAAAAATCTTGACGAAATCAATAGGTGATACGTAGACTTCGTTACGTATCACCTAATGATACGTACCACCAATGATTCCGTCAAAATTTGCAATTTCAACTTTCGATTGAAAATTCGACATGATCCCAACATCCGATGAAAAAACAAAGTACACCGTTTTTATAGCCCATGGTCTCAGCTATAACATACCCCAATTTGGAGAAAAACAGAGCACACATAAGATAGATAGTGCTCATAGATGAATGCCATGTAGATTCATGATGTGAACGAAATTCACCTTCCATAGACATAACACGCAAATGACGAAAATTCTGACATGTGGCCTTTAATTGAATTTTGTACTATGATGACCTCATTAAAATGAAACTTAGTGAAAAGTGATTTGTAGAGAATTGCCTTATCTACAACATATCGACATTTCAAAGAGAATCGATGAATATTGAGAGAAATACACTACATTTTCCATAAATACAATGACGTCATAATATGCAATTTGTATTTTTGACTTCCAAGGCCATTATGATGACGTTAAGATGTACTTAATGGCCAAATGAGATATGAAATCATACCTCCGACTCATACTCTATCTAAATATGAAAAAAAAATTGGCAATCCCTATTCATCCCAATGGACTTTTCATAGGCATGTTTTTGCCCATATATGCAATGTATTACAAAAATCGCGCGTACGGACGGTTATCTTGAACGGACGCTCATTCCGTTTTTAATAGTGATAAAGAGCTAAACATGGTATCAAATTTTCGAAAAAAATATGAGGAATATTCTGTCAAAAGTTTTTGCTGGGGGATTATATTTCGTTCGGCCGTGACGAAACGAAAACGTGCAAAAATGCGTGTGTTTGCGTGATTTTTTATGAAATGCTTATAATGGCCTGAAACGTATGCAAAAAAAATTTAAGACGATTTTGAGCAATTTAAAATTTTACGCGCGCATTAACGCGCGCGCCTACGCGTACGCGCATTTTTGCGCGCATTTATTGACCTCAAATTGACCCGACGGATATTGATCTTATTCATGATAAATATGAATGAAAAATAACTTTCCGTTATGAAGATATGATCATTAGTTGATTTTCACAAAATGGCGCCTGGATGACGTCACGATGACTTTGAGTCCTTGAAAAATCACGCAGTTCTAAGTTAGACTAAGATCTATCATCATTGAAAGTTTCATGACAATGGTTTTATTCAGTCTTGAGATATCCTGCGAACAAAATCGAGGAAGAATAATAGGAAGAAGAATAATAATAAAAATCTTGACGAAATCAATAGGTGATACGTAGACTTCGTTACGTATCACCTAATGATACGTACCACCTAATGATTCCGTCAAAATTTGCAATTTCAACTTTCGATTGAAAATTCCGACATGATCCCAACATCCGATGAAAAAACAAAGTACACCGTTTTTATAGCCCATGGTCTCAGCTATAACATACCCCAATTTGGGGGAGAAAACAGAGCACACATAAGATAGATAGTGCTCATAGATGAATGCCATGTAGATTCATGATGTGAACGAAATTCACCTTCCATAGACATAACACGCAAATGACGAAAATTCTGACATGTGGCCTTAATTGAATTTTGTACTATGATGACCTCATTAAAATGAAACTTAGTGAAAAGTGATCTTGTAGAGAATTGCCTTATCTACAACATATCGACATTTCAAAGAGAATCGATGAATATTGAGAGAAATACACTACATTTTCCATAAATACAATGACGTCATAATATGCAATTTTGTATTTTTGACTTCCAAGGCCATTATGATGACGTTAAGATGTACTTAATGGCCAAATGAGATATGAAATCATACCTCCGACTCATACTCTATCTAAATATGAAAAAAAAATTGGCAATCCCTATTCATCCCAATGGACTTTTCATAGGCATGTTTTTGCCCATATATGCAATGTATTACAAAAATCGCGCGTACGGACGGTTATCTTGAACGGACGCTCATTCCGTTTTTAATAGTGATAAAGAGCTAAACATGGTATCAAATTTTCCGAAAAAATATGAGGAATATTCTGTCAAAAGTTTTTGCTGGGGGATTATTTTTCGTTCGGCCGTGACGAACGAAAAACGTGCAAAAATGCGTGTTTTGCGTGATTTTTTATGAAATGCTTATAATGGCCTGAAACGTATGCAAAAAAAATTTAAGACGATTTGAGCAATTTAAAATTTACGCGCGCATTAACGCGCGCGCCTACGCGTACGCGCATTTTGCGCGCATTTATTGACCTCAAATTGACCCGACGGATATTGATCTTATTCATGATAAAATATGAATGAAAAATAACTTTCCGTTATGAAGATATGATCATAGTTGATTTTCACAAAATGGCGCCTGGATGACGTCACGATGACTTTGAGTCCTTGAAAAATCACGCAGTTCTAAGTTAGACTAAGATCTATCATCATTGAAAGTTCATGACAATGGTTTTATTCAGTCTTGAGATATCCTGCGAACAAATCGAGGAAGAAAATAGGAAGAAGATAAAATAAAAATCTTGACGAAATCAATAGGTGATACGTAGACTTCGTTACGTATCACCTAATGATACGTACCACCTAATGATTCCGTCAAAATTTGCAATTTCAACTTTCGATTGAAAATTCCGACATGATCCCAACATCCGATGAAAAAAACAAAGTACACCGTTTTTATAGCCCATGGTCTCAGCTATAACATACCCCAATTTGGGAGAAAACAGAGCACACATAAGATAGATAGTGCTCATAGATGAATGCCATGTAGATTCATGATGTGAACGAAATTCACCTTCCATAGACATAACACGCAAATGACGAAAATTTCTGACATGTGGCCTTTAATTGAATTTTGTACTATGATGACCTCATTAAAATGAAACTTAGTGAAAAGTGATCTTGTAGAGAATTGCCTTATCTACAACATATCGACATTTCAAAGAGAATCGATGAATATTGAGAGAAATACACTACATTTTCCATAAATACAATGACGTCATAATATGCAATTTTGTATTTTTGACTTCCAAGGCCATTATGATGACGTTAAGATGTACTTAATGGCCAAATGAGATATGAAATCATACCTCGACTCATACTCTATCTAAATATGAAAAAAAAATTGGCAATCCCTATTCATCCCAATGGACTTTTCATAGGCATGTTTTTGCCCATATATGCAATGTATTACAAAAATCGCGCGTACGGACGGTTATCTTGAACGGACGCTCATTCCGTTTTAATAGTGATAAAGAGCTAAACATGGTATCAAATTTTCCGAAAAAATATGAGGAATATTCTGTCAAAAGTTTTTGCGGGGGATTATTTTCGTTCGGCCGTGACGAACGAAAAACGTGCAAAAATGCGTGTTTTGCGTGATTTTTATGAAATGCTTATAATGGCCTGAAAACGTATGCAAAAAAAATTAAGACGATTTGAGCAATTTAAAATTTTACGCGCGCATTAACGCGCGCGCCTACGCGTACGCGCATTTTTGCGCGCATTTATTGACCTCAAATTGACCCGACGGATATTGATCTTATTCATGATAAATATGAATGAAAAATAACTTTCCGTTATGAAGATATGATCATTAGTTGATTTTCACAAAATGGCGCCTGGATGACGTCACGATGACTTTGAGTCCTTGAAAAATCACGCAGTTCTAAGTTAGACTAAGATCTATCATCATTGAAAGTTTCATGAACAATGGTTTTATTCAGTCTTGAGATATCCTGCGAACAAAATCGAGGAAGAATAATAGGAAGAAGAATAAATAAAAATCTTGACGAAATCAATAGGTGATACGTAGACTTCGTTACGTATCACTAATGATACGTACCACCTAATGATTCCGTCAAAATTTGCAATTTCAACTTTCGATTGAAAATTCCGACATGATCCCAACATCGATGAAAAAACAAAGTACACCGTTTTTATAGCCCATGGTCTCAGCTATAACATACCCCAATTTGGGAGAAAACAGAGCACACATAAGATAGATAGTGCTCATAGATGAATGCCATGTAGATTCATGATGTGAACGAAATTCACCTTCCATAGACATAACACGCAAATGACGAAAATTCTGACATGTGGCCTTTAATTGAATTTTGTACTATGATGACCTCATTAAAATGAAACTTAGTGAAAAGTGATCTTGTAGAGAATTGCCTTATCTACAACATATCGACATTTCAAAGAGAATCGATGAATATTGAGAGAAATACACTACATTTTCCATAAATACAATGACGTCATAATATGCAATTTTGTATTTTTGACTTCCAAGGCCATTATGATGACGTTAAGATGTACTTAATGGCCAAATGAGATATGAAATCATACCTCCGACTCATACTCTATCTAAATATGAAAAAAAAATGGCAATCCCTATTCATCCCAATGGACTTTTCATAGGCATGTTTTGCCCATATATGCAATGTATTACAAAAATCGCGCGTACGGACGGTTATCTTGAACGGACGCTCATTCCGTTTTTAATAGTGATAAAGAGCTAAACATGGTATCAAATTTTCCGAAAAAATATGAGGAATATTCTGTCAAAAGTTTTTGCTGGGGGATTATTTTTCGTTCGGCCGTGACGAACGAAAACGTGCAAAAATGCGTGTTTTGCGTGATTTTTTATGAAATGCTTATAATGGCCTGAAACGTATGCAAAAAAATTTAAGACGATTTGAGCAATTTAAAATTTTACGCGCGCATTAACGCGCGCGCCTACGCGTACGCGCATTTTTGCGCGCATTTATTGACCTCAAATTGACCCGACGGATATTGATCTTATTCATGATAAATATGAATGAAAAATAACTTTCCGTTATGAAGATATGATCATAGTTGATTTTCAAAAATGGCGCCTGGATGACGTCACGATGACTTTGAGTCTTGAAAAATCACGCAGTTCTAAGTTAGACTAAGATCTATCATCATTGAAAGTTTCATGACAATGGTTTTATTCAGTCTTGAGATATCCTGCGAAAAAAATCGAGGAAGAATAATAGGAAGAAGAATAATAATAAAAATCTTGACGAAATCAATAGGTGATACGTAGACTTCGTTACGTATCACCTAATGATACGTACCACCTAATGATTCCGTCAAAATTTGCAATTTCAACTTTCGATTGAAAAATTCCGACATGATCCCACATCCGATGAAAAAACAAAGTACACCGTTTTATAGCCCATGGTCTCAGCTATAACATACCCCAATTGGGAGAAAACAGAGCACACATAAGATAGATAGTGCTCATAGATGAATGCCATGTAGATTCATGATGTGAACGAAATTCACCTTCCATAGACATAACACGCAAATGACGAAAATTCTGACATGTGGCCTTTAATTGAATTTTGTACTATGATGACCTCATTAAAATGAAACTTAGTGAAAAGTGATCTTGTAGAGAATTGCCTTATCTACAACATATCGACATTTCAAAGAGAATCGATGAATATTGAGAGAAATACACTACATTTCCATAAATACAATGACGTCATAATATGCAATTGTATTTTTGACTTCCAAGGCCATTATGATGACGTTAAGATGTACTTAATGGCCAAATGAGATATGAAATCATACCTCCGACTCATACTCTATCTAAATATGAAAAAAAAATTGGCAATCCCTATTCATCCCAATGGACTTTTCATAGGCATGTTTTTGCCCATATATGCAATGTATTACAAAAATCGCGCGTACGGACGGTTATCTTGAACGGACGCTCATTCCGTTTTTAATAGTGATAAAGAGCTAAACATGGTATCAAATTTTCCGAAAAAATATGAGGAATATTCTGAAAGTTTTGCTGGGGGATTATATTTCGTTCGGCGGCCGTGACGAACGAAAACGTGCAAAAATGCGTGTTTTGCGTGATTTTTTATGAAATGCTTATAATGGCCTGAAACGTATGCAAAAAAAATTTAAGACGATTTGAGCAATTTAAAATTTTACGCGCGCATTAACGCGCGCGCCTACGCGTACGCGCATTTTTGCGCGCATTTATTGACCTCAAATTGACCCGACGGATATTGATCTTATTCATGATAAATATGAATGAAAAATAACTTTCCGTTATGAAGATATGATCATTAGTTGATTTTCACAAAATGGCGCCTGGATGACGTCACGATGACTTTGAGTCCTTGAAAAATCACGCAGTTCTAAGTTAGACTAAGATCTATCATCATTGAAAGTTTCATGACAATGGTTTTATTCAGTCTTGAGATATCCTGCGAACAAAATCGAGGAAGAATAATAGGAAGAAGAATAATAATAAAAATCTTGACGAAATCAATAGGTGATACGTAGACTTCGTTACGTATCACCTAAGATACGTACCACCTAATGATTCCGTCAAAATTTGCAATTTCAACTTTCGATTGAAAATTCCGACATGATCCCAACATCCGATGAAAAAAACAAAGTACACCGTTTTTATAGCCCATGGTCTCAGCTATAACATACCCCAATTTGGGAGAAAACAGAGCACACATAAGATAGATAGTGCTCATAGATGAATGCCATGTAGATTCATGATGTGAACGAAATTCACCTTCCATAGACATAACACGCAAATGACGAAAATTCTGACATGTGGCCTTTAATTGAATTTTGTACTATGATGACCTCATTAAAATGAAACTTAGTGAAAAGTGATCTTGTAGAGAATTGCCTTATCTACAACATATCGACATTTCAAAGAGAATCGATGAATATTGAGAGAAATACACTACATTTTCCATAAATACAATGACGTCATAATATGCAATTTTGTATTTTTGACTTCCAAGGCCATTATGATGACGTTAAGATGTACTTAATGGCCAAATGAGATATGAAATCATACCTCCGACTCATACTCTATCTAAATATGAAAAAAAATTGGCAATCCCTATTCATCCCAATGGACTTTTCATAGGCATGTTTTTGCCCATATATGCAATGTATTACAAAAATCGCGCGTACGGACGGTTATCTTGAACGGACGCTCATTCCGTTTTTAATAGTGATAAAGAGCTAAACATGGTATCAAATTTTCCGAAAAAATATGAGGAATATTCTGTCAAAAGTTTTTGCTGGGGGATTATTTTTCGTTCGGCCGTGACGAACGAAAACGTGCAAAAATGCGTGTTTTGCGTGATTTTTTATGAAATGCTTATAATGGCCTGAAACGTATGCAAAAAAAATTTAAGACGATTTGAGCAATTTAAAATTTACGCGCGCATTAACGCGCGCGCCTACGCGTACGCGCATTTTTGCGCGCATTTATTGACCTCAAATTGACCCGACGGATATTGATCTTATTCATGATAAATATGAATGAAAAATAACTTTCCGTTATGAAGATATGATCATTAGTTGATTTTCACAAAATGGCGCCTGGATGACGTCACGATGACTTTGAGTCCTTGAAAAATCACGCAGTTCTAAGTTAGACTAAGATCTATCATCATTGAAAGTTTCATGACAATGGTTTTATTCAGTCTTGAGATATCCTGCGAACAAAATCGAGGAAGAATAATAATAGAAGAAGAATAATAATAAAAATCTTGACGAAATCAATAGGTGATACGTAGACTTCGTTACGTATCACCTAATGATACGTACCACCTAATGATTCCGTCAAAATTTGCAATTTCAACTTTCGATTGAAAATTCCGACATGATCCCAACATCGATAAAAAACAAAGTACACCGTTTTTATAGCCCATGGTCTCAGCTATAACATACCCCAATTGGGAGAAAACAGAGCACACATAAGATAGATAGTGCTCATAGATGAATGCCATGTAGATCATGATGTGAACGAAATTCACCTTCCATAGACATAACACGCAAATGACGAAAATTCTGACATGTGGCCTTTAATGAATTTTGTACTATGATGACCTCATTAAAATGAAACTTAGTGAAAAGTGATCTTGTAGAGAATTGCCTTATCTACAACATATCGACATTTCAAAGAGAATCGATGAATATTGAGAGAAATACACTACATTTTCCATAAATACAATGACGTCATAATATGCAATTTTGTATTTTGACTTCCAAGGCCATTATGATGACGCGTAAGATGTACTTAATGGCCAAATGAGATATGAAATCATACCTCCGACTCATACTCTATCTAAATATGAAAAAAAAATTGGCAATCCCTATTCATCCCAATGGACTTTTCATAGGCATGTTTTGCCCATATATGCAATGTATTACAAAAATCGCGCGTACGGACGGTTATCTTGAACGGACGCTCATTCCGTTTTTAATAGTGATAAAGAGCTAAACATGGTATCAAATTTCCGAAAAAATATGAGGAATATTCTGTCAAAAGTTTTGCTGGGGGATTATATTTTCGTTCGGCCGTGACGAACGAAAACGTGCAAAAATGCGGTTTTGCGTGATTTTTTATGAAATGCTTATAATGGCCTGAAACGTATGCAAAAAAAATTTAAGACGATTTTGAGCAATTTAAAATTTTACGCGCGCATTAACGCGCGCGCCTACGCGTACGCGCATTTTTGCGCGCATTTATTGACCTCAAATTGACCCGACGGATATTGATCTTATTCATGATAAATATGAATGAAAATAACTTTCCGTTATGAAGATATGATCATTAGTTGATTTTCACAAAATGGCGCCTGGATGACGTCACGATGACTTTGAGTCTTTGAAAAATCACGCAGTTCTAAGTTAGACTAAGATCTATCATCATTGAAAGTTTCATGACAATGGTTTTATTCAGTCTTGAGATATCCTGCGAACAAAATCGAGGAAGAATAATAGGAAGAAGAATAATAATAAAAATCTTGACGAAATCAATAGGTGATACGTAGACTTCGTTACGTATCACCTAATGATACGTACCACCTAATGATTCCGTCAAAATTTGCAATTTCAACTTTCGATGAAAATTCGACATGATCCCAACATCCGATGAAAAAACAAAGTACACCGTTTTATAGCCCATGGTCTCAGCTATAACATACCCCAATTGGGAGAAAAACAGAGCACACATAAGATAGATAGTGCTCATAGATGAATGCCATGTAGATTCATGATGTGAACGAAATTCACCTTCCATAGACATAACACGCAAATGACGAAAATTCTGACATGTGGCCTTTAATTGAATTTTGTACTATGATGACCTCATTAAAATGAAACTTAGTGAAAAGTGATCTTGTAGAGAATTGCCTTATCTACAACATATCGACATTTCAAAGAGAATCGATGAATATTGAGAGAAATACACTACATTTTCCATAAATACAATGACGTCATAATATGCAATTTTGTATTTTTGACTTCCAAGGCCATTATGATGACGTTAAGATGTACTTAATGGCCAAATGAGATATGAAATCATACCTCCGACTCATACTCTATCTAAATATGAAAAAAAAATTGGCAATCCCTATTCATCCCAATGGACTTTTCATAGGCATGTTTTTGCCCATATATGCAATGTATTACAAAAATCGCGCGTACGGACGGTTATCTTGAACGGACGCTCATTCCGTTTTTAATAGTGATAAAGAGCTAAACATGGTATCAAATTTTCCGAAAAAATATGAGGAATATTCTGTCAAAAGTTTTTGCTGGGGGATTATTTTCGTTCGGCCGTGACGAACGAAAACGTGCAAAAATGCGTGTTTTGCGTGATTTTTTATGAAATGCTTATAATGGCCTGAAACGTATGCAAAAAAAATTTAAGACGATTTTGAGCAATTTAAAATTTTACGCGCGCATTAACGCGCGCGCCTACGCGTACGCGCATTTTTGCGCGCATTTATTGACCTCAAATTGACCCGACGGATATTGATCTTATTCATGATAAATATGAATGAAAAAAACTTTCCGTTATGAAGATATGATCATTAGTTGATTTTCACAAAATGGCGCCTGGATGACGTCACGATGACTTTGAGTCCTTGAAAAATCACGCAGTTCTAAGTTAGACTAAGATCTATCATCATTGAAAGTTTCATGACAATGGTTTATTCAGTCTTGAGATATCCTGCGAACAAAATCGAGGAAGAATAATAGGAAGAAGAATAATAATAAAATCTTGACGAAATCAATAGGTGATACGTAGACTTCGTTACGTATCACCTAATGATACGTACCACCTAATGATTCCGTCAAAATTTGCAATTTCAACTTTCGATTGAAAATTCCGACATGATCCCAACATCCGATGAAAAAACAAAGTACACCGTTTTATAGCCCATGGTCTCAGCTATAACATACCCCAATTTGGGAGAAAACAGAGCACACATAAGATAGATAGTGCTCATAGATGAATGCCATGTAGATTCATGATGTGAACGAAATTCACCTTCCATAGACATAACACGCAAATGACGAAAATTCTGACATGTGGCCTTTAATTGAATTTTGTACTATGATGACCTCATTAAAATGAAACTTAGTGAAAAGTGATCTTGTAGAGAATTGCCTTATCTACAACATATCGACATTTCAAAGAGAATCGATGAATATTGAGAGAAATACACTACATTTTCCATAAATACAATGACGTCATAATATGCAATTTTGTATTTTTGACTTCCAAGGCCATTATGATGACGTTAAGATGTACTTAATGGCCAAATGAGATATGAAATCATACCTCCGACTCATACTCTATCTAAATATGAAAAAAAATTGGCAATCCCTATTCATCCCAATGGACTTTTCATAGGCATGTTTTTGCCCATATATGCAATGTATTACAAAAATCGCGCGTACGGACGGTTATCTTGAACGGACGCTCATTCCGTTTTTAATAGTGATAAAGAGCTAAACATGGTATCAAATTTTCCGAAAAAATATGAGGAATATTCTGTCAAAAGTTTTTGCGGGGGATTATATTTTCGTTCGGCCGTGACGAACGAAAACGTGCAAAAATGCGTGTTTTGCGTGATTTTTTATGAAATGCTTATAATGGCCTGAAACGTATGCAAAAAAAATTTAAGACGATTTTGAGCAATTTAAAATTTTACGCGCGCATTAACGCGCGCGCCTACGCGTACGCGCATTTTTGCGCGCATTTATTGACCTCAAATTGACCCGACGGATATTGATCTTATCATGATAAATATGAATGAAAAATAACTTTCCGTTATGAAGATATGATCATTAGTTGATTTTCACAAAATGGCGCCTGGATGACGTCACGATGACTTTGAGTCCTTGAAAAATCACGCAGTTCTAAGTTAGACTAAGATCTATCATCATTGAAAGTTTCATGACAATGGTTTATTCAGTCTTGAGATATCCTGCGAACAAAATCGAGGAAGAATAATAGGAAGAAGAATAATAATAAAAATCTTGACGAAATCAATAGGTGATACGTAGACTTCGTTACGTATCACCTAATGATACGTACCACCTAATGATTCCGTCAAAATTTGCAATTTCAACTTTCGATTGAAAATTCCGACATGATCCCAACATCCGATGAAAAAACAAAGTACACCGTTTTATAGCCCATGGTCTCAGCTATAACATACCCCAATTTGGGAGAAAACAGAGCACACATAAGATAGATAGTGCTCATAGATGAATGCCATGTAGATTCATGATGTGAACGAAATTCACCTTCCATAGACATAACACGCAAATGACGAAAATTCTGACATGTGGCCTTTAATTGAATTTTGTACTATGATGACCTCATTAAAATGAAACTTAGTGAAAAGTGATCTTGTAGAGAATTGCCTTATCTACAACATATCGACATTTCAAAGAGAATCGATGAATATTGAGAGAAATACACTACATTTTCCATAAATACAATGACGTCATAATATGCAATTTTGTATTTTTGACTTCCAAGGCCATTATGATGACGTTAAGATGTACTTAATGGCCAAATGAGATATGAAATCATACCTCCGACTCATACTCTATCTAAATATGAAAAAAAAATTGGCAATCCCTATTCATCCCAATGGACTTTTCATAGGCATGTTTTTGCCCATATATGCAATGTATTACAAAAATCGCGCGTACGGACGGTTATCTTGAACGGACGCTCATTCCGTTTTTAATAGTGATAAAGAGCTAAACATGGTATCAAATTTTCCGAAAAAATATGAGGAATATTCTGTCAAAAGTTTTTGCTGGGGGATTATTTTCGTTCGGCCGTGACGAACGAAAACGTGCAAAAATGCGTGTTTTGCGTGATTTTTTATGAAATGCTTATAATGGCCTGAAACGTATGCAAAAAAAATTTAAGACGATTTTGAGCAATTTAAAATTTTACGCGCGCATTAACGCGCGCGCCTACGCGTACGCGCATTTTTGCGCGCATTTATTGACCTCAAATTGACCCGACGGATATTGATCTTATTCATGATAAATATGAATGAAAAATAACTTTCCGTTATGAAGATATGATCATTAGTTGATTTTCACAAAATGGCGCCTGGATGACGTCACGATGACTTTGAGTCCTTGAAAAATCACGCAGTTCTAAGTTAGACTAAGATCTATCATCATTGAAAGTTTCATGACAATGGTTTTATTCAGTCTTGAGATATCCTGCGAACAAAATCGAGGAAGAATAATAGGAAGAAGAATAATAATAAAAATCTTGACGAAATCAATAGGTGATACGTAGACTTCGTTACGTATCACCTAATGATACGTACCACCTAATGATTCCGTCAAAATTTGCAATTTCAACTTTCGATTGAAAATTCCGACATGATCCCAACATCCGATGAAAAAACAAAGTACACCGATTTTATAGCCCATGGTCTCAGCTATAACATACCCCAATTTGGGAGAAAACAGAGCACACATAAGATAGATAGTGCTCATAGATGAATGCCATGTAGATTCATGATGTGAACGAAATTCACCTTCCATAGACATAACACGCAAATGACGAAAATTCTGACATGTGGCCTTTAATTGAATTTTGTACTATGATGACCTCATTAAAATGAAACTTAGTGAAAAGTGATCTTGTAGAGAATTGCCTTATCTACAACATATCGACATTTCAAAGAGAATCGATGAATATTGAGAGAAATACACTACATTTTCCATAAATACAATGACGTCATAATATGCAATTTTGTATTTTTGACTTCCAAGGCCATTATGATGACGTTAAGATGTACTTAATGGCCAAATGAGATATGAAATCATACCTCCGACTCATACTCTATCTAAATATGACAAAAAAATTGGTAATCCCTATTCATCCCAATGGACTTTTCATAGGCATGTTTTTGCCCATATATGCAATGTATTACAAAAATCGCGCGTACGGACGGTTATCTTGAACGGACGCTCATTCCGTTTTTAATAGTGATAAAGAGCTAAACATGGTATCAAATTTTCCGAAAAAATATGAGGAATATTCTGTCAAAAGTTTTTGCTGGGGGATTATTTTTCGTTCGGCCGTGACGAACGAAAACGTGCAAAAATGCGTGTTTTGCGTGATTTTTTATGAAATGCTTATAATGGCCTGAAACGTATGCAAAAAAAATTTAAGACGATTTTGAGCAATTTAAAATTTTACGCGCGCATTAACGCGCGCGCCTACGCGTACGCGCATTTTTGCGCGCATTTATTGACCTCAAATTGACCCGACGGATATTGATCTTATTCATGATAAATATGAATGAAAAATAACTTTCCGTTATGAAGATATGATCATTAGTTGATTTTCACAAAATGGCGCCTGGATGACGTCACGATGACTTTGAGTCCTTGAAAAATCACGCAGTTCTAAGTTAGACTAAGATCTATCATCATTGAAAGTTTCATGACAATGGTTTTATTCAGTCTTGAGATATCCTGCGAACAAAATCGAGGAAGAATAATAGGAAGAAGAATAATAATAAAAATCTTGACGAAATCAATAGGTGATACGTAGACTTCGTTACGTATCACCTAATGATACGTACCACCTAATGATTCCGTCAAAATTTGCAATTTCAACTTTCGATTGAAAATTCCGACATGATCCCAACATCCGATGAAAAAACAAAGTACACCGATTTTGTAGCCCATGGTCTCAGCTATAACATACCCCAATTTGGGAGAAAACAGAGCACACATAAGATAGATAGTGCTCATAGATGAATGCCATGTAGATTCATGATGTGAACGAAATTCACCTTCCATAGACATAACACGCAAATGACGAAAATTCTGACATGTGGCCTTTAATTGAATTTTGTACTATGATGACCTCATTAAAATGAAACTTAGTGAAAAGTGATCTTGTAGAGAATTGCCTTATCTACAACATATCGACATTTCAAAGAGAATCGATGAATATTGAGAGAAATACACTACATTTTCCATAAATACAATGACGTCATAATATGCAATTTTGTATTTTTGACTTCCAAGGCCATTATGATGACGTTAAGATGTACTTAATGGCCAAATGAGATATGAAATCATACCTCCGACTCATACTCTATCTAAATATGAAAAAAAATTGGTAATCCCTATTCATCCCAATGGACTTTTCATAGGCATGTTTTTGCCCATATATGCAATGTATTACAAAAATCGCGCGTACGGACGGTTATCTTGAACGGACGCTCATTCCGTTTTTAATAGTGATAAAGAGCTAAACATGGTATCAAATTTTCCGAAAAAATATGAGGAATATTCTGTCAAAAGTTTTTGCTGGGGGATTATATTTCGTTCGGCCGTGACGAACGAAAACGTGCAAAAATGCGTGTTTTGCGTGATTTTTTATGAAATGCTTATAATGGCCTGAAACGTATGCAAAAAAAATTTAAGACGATTTTGAGCAATTTAAAATTTTACGCGCGCATTAACGCGCGCGCCTACGCGTACGCGCATTTTTGCGCGCATTTATTGACCTCAAATTGACCCGACGGATATTGATCTTATTCATGATAAATATGAATGAAAAATAACTTTCCGTTATGAAGATATGATCATTAGTTGATTTTCACAAAATGGCGCCTGGATGACGTCACGATGACTTTGAGTCCTTGAAAAATCACGCAGTTCTAAGTTAGACTAAGATCTATCATCATTGAAAGTTTCATGACAATGGTTTTATTCAGTCTTGAGATATCCTGCGAACAAAATCGAGGAAGAATAATAGGAAGAAGAATAATAATAAAAATCTTGACGAAATCAATAGGTGATACGTAGACTTCGTTACGTATCACCTAATGATACGTACCACCTAATGATTCCGTCAAAATTTGCAATTTCAACTTTCGATTGAAAATTCCGACATGATCCCAACATCCGATGAAAAAACAAAGTACACCGATTTTGTAGCCCATGGTCTCAGCTATAACATACCCCAATTTGGGAGAAAACAGAGCACACATAAGATAGATAGTGCTCATAGATGAATGCCATGTAGATTCATGATGTGAACGAAATTCACCTTCCATAGACATAACACGCAAATGACGAAAATTCTGACATGTGGCCTTTAATTGAATTTGTACTATGATGACCTCATTAAAATGAAACTTAGTGAAAAGTGATCTTGTAGAGAATTGCCTTATCTACAACATATCGACATTTCAAAGAGAATCGATGAATATTGAGAGAAATACACTACATTTTCCATAAATACAATGACGTCATAATATGCAATTTTGTATTTTTGACTTCCAAGGCCATTATGATGACGTTAAGATGTACTTAATGGCCAAATGAGATATGAAATCATACCTCCGACTCATACTCTATCTAAATATGACAAAAAAAAATTGGTAATCCCTATTCATCCCAATGGACTTTTCATAGGCATGTTTTTGCCCATATATGCAATGTATTACAAAAATCGCGCGTACGGACGGTTATCTTGAACGGACGCTCATTCCGTTTTTAATAGTGATAAAGAGCTAAACATGGTATCAAATTTTCCGAAAAAATATGAGGAATATTCTGTCAAAAGTTTTTGCTGGGGGATTATTTTTCGTTCGGCCGTGACGAACGAAAACGTGCAAAAATGCGTGTTTTGCGTGATTTTTTATGAAATGCTTATAATGGCCTGAAACGTATGCAAAAAAAATTTAAGACGATTTTGAGCAATTTAAAATTTTACGCGCGCATTAACGCGCGCGCCTACGCGTACGCGCATTTTTGCGCGCATTTATTGACCTCAAATTGACCCGACGGATATTGATCTTATTCATGATAAATATGAATGAAAAATAACTTTCCGTTATGAAGATATGATCATTAGTTGATTTTCACAAAATGGCGCCTGGATGACGTCACGATGACTTTGAGTCCTTGAAAAATCACGCAGTTCTAAGTTAGACTAAGATCTATCATCATTGAAAGTTTCATGACAATGGTTTATTCAGTCTTGAGATATCCTGCGAACAAAATCGAGGAAGAATAATAGGAAGAAGAATAATAATAAAAATCTTGACGAAATCAATAGGTGATACGTAGACTTCGTTACGTATCACCTAATGATACGTACCACCTAATGATTCCGTCAAAATTTGCAATTTCAACTTTCGATTGAAAATTCCGACATGATCCCAACATCCGATGAAAAAACAAAGTACACCGATTTTGTAGCCCATGGTCTCAGCTATAACATACCCCAATTTGGGAGAAAACAGAGCACACATAAGATAGATAGTGCTCATAGATGAATGCCATGTAGATTCATGATGTGAACGAAATTCACCTTCCATAGACATAACACGCAAATGACGAAAATTCTGACATGTGGCCTTTAATTGAATTTTGTACTATGATGACCTCATTAAAATGAAACTTAGTGAAAAGTGATCTTGTAGAGAATTGCCTTATCTACAACATATCGACATTTCAAAGAGAATCGATGAATATTGAGAGAAATACACTACATTTTCCATAAATACAATGACGTCATAATATGCAATTTTGTATTTTTGACTTCCAAGGCCATTATGATGACGTTAAGATGTACTTAATGGCCAAATGAGATATGAAATCATACCTCCGACTCATACTCTATCTAAATATGACAAAAAAAATTGGTAATCCCTATTCATCCCAATGGACTTTTCATAGGCATGTTTTTGCCCATATATGCAATGTATTACAAAAATCGCGCGTACGGACGGTTATCTTGAACGGACGCTCATTCCGTTTTTAATAGTGATAAAGAGCTAAACATGGTATCAAATTTTCCGAAAAAATATGAGGAATATTCTGTCAAAAGTTTTTGCTGGGGGATTATATTTCGTTCGGCCGTGACGAACGAAAACGTGCAAAAATGCGTGTTTTGCGTGATTTTTTATGAAATGCTTATAATGGCCTGAAACGTATGCAAAAAAAATTTAAGACGATTTTGAGCAATTTAAAATTTTACGCGCGCATTAACGCGCGCGCCTACGCGTACGCGCATTTTTGCGCGCATTTATTGACCTCAAATTGACCCGACGGATATTGATCTTATTCATGATAAATATGAATGAAAAATAACTTTCCGTTATGAAGATATGATCATTAGTTGATTTTCACAAAATGGCGCCTGGATGACGTCACGATGACTTTGAGTCCTTGAAAAATCACGCAGTTCTAAGTTAGACTAAGATCTATCATCATTGAAAGTTTCATGACAATGGTTTTATTCAGTCTTGAGATATCCTGCGAACAAAATCGAGGAAGAATAATAGGAAGAAGAATAATAATAAAAATCTTGACGAAATCAATAGGTGATACGTAGACTTCGTTACGTATCACCTAATGATACGTACCACCTAATGATTCCGTCAAAATTTGCAATTTCAACTTTCGATTGAAAATTCCGACATGATCCCAACATCCGATGAAAAAACAAAGTACACCGATTTTGTAGCCCATGGTCTCAGCTATAACATACCCCAATTTGGGAGAAAACAGAGCACACATAAGATAGATAGTGCTCATAGATGAATGCCATGTAGATTCATGATGTGAACGAAATTCACCTTCCATAGACATAACACGCAAATGACGAAAATTCTGACATGTGGCCTTTAATTGAATTTTGTACTATGATGACCTCATTAAAATGAAACTTAGTGAAAAGTGATCTTGTAGAGAATTGCCTTATCTACAACATATCGACATTTCAAAGAGAATCGATGAATATTGAGAGAAATACACTACATTTTCCATAAATACAATGACGTCATAATATGCAATTTTGTATTTTTGACTTCCAAGGCCATTATGATGACGTTAAGATGTACTTAATGGCCAAATGAGATATGAAATCATACCTCCGACTCATACTCTATCTAAATATGACAAAAAAATTGGTAATCCCTATTCATCCCAATGGACTTTTCATAGGCATGTTTTTGCCCATATATGCAATGTATTACAAAAATCGCGCGTACGGACGGTTATCTTGAACGGACGCTCATTCCGTTTTTAATAGTGATAAAGAGCTAAACATGGTATCAAATTTTCCGAAAAAATATGAGGAATATTCTGTCAAAAGTTTTTGCTGGGGGATTATTTTTCGTTCGGCCGTGACGAACGAAAACGTGCAAAAATGCGTGTTTTGCGTGATTTTTTATGAAATGCTTATAATGGCCTGAAACGTATGCAAAAAAAATTTAAGACGATTTTGAGCAATTTAAAATTTTACGCGCGCATTAACGCGCGCGCCTACGCGTACGCGCATTTTTGCGCGCATTTATTGACCTCAAATTGACCCGACGGATATTGATCTTATTCATGATAAATATGAATGAAAAATAACTTTCCGTTATGAAGATATGATCATTAGTTGATTTTCACAAAATGGCGCCTGGATGACGTCACGATGACTTTGAGTCCTTGAAAAATCACGCAGTTCTAAGTTAGACTAAGATCTATCATCATTGAAAGTTTCATGACAATGGTTTTATTCAGTCTTGAGATATCCTGCGAACAAAATCGAGGAAGAATAATAGGAAGAAGAATAATAATAAAAATCTTGACGAAATCAATAGGTGATACGTAGACTTCGTTACGTATCACCTAATGATACGTACCACCTAATGATTCCGTCAAAATTTGCAATTTCAACTTTCGATTGAAAATTCCGACATGATCCCAACATCCGATGAAAAAACAAAGTACACCGATTTTGTAGCCCATGGTCTCAGCTATAACATACCCCAATTTGGGAGAAAACAGAGCACACATAAGATAGATAGTGCTCATAGATGAATGCCATGTAGATTCATGATGTGAACGAAATTCACCTTCCATAGACATAACACGCAAATGACGAAAATTCTGACATGTGGCCTTTAATTGAATTTTGTACTATGATGACCTCATTAAAATGAAACTTAGTGAAAAGTGATCTTGTAGAGAATTGCCTTATCTACAACATATCGACATTTCAAAGAGAATCGATGAATATTGAGAGAAATACACTACATTTTCCATAAATACAATGACGTCATAATATGCAATTTTGTATTTTTGACTTCCAAGGCCATTATGATGACGTTAAGATGTACTTAATGGCCAAATGAGATATGAAATCATACCTCCGACTCATACTCTATCTAAATATGACAAAAAAATTGGTAATCCCTATTCATCCCAATGGACTTTTCATAGGCATGTTTTTGCCCATATATGCAATGTATTACAAAAATCGCGCGTACGGACGGTTATCTTGAACGGACGCTCATTCCGTTTTTAATAGTGATAAAGAGCTAAACATGGTATCAAATTTTCCGAAAAAATATGAGGAATATTCTGTCAAAAGTTTTTGCTGGGGGATTATTTTTCGTTCGGCCGTGACGAACGAAAACGTGCAAAAATGCGTGTTTTGCGTGATTTTTTATGAAATGCTTATAATGGCCTGAAACGTATGCAAAAAAAATTTAAGACGATTTTGAGCAATTTAAAATTTTACGCGCGCATTAACGCGCGCGCCTACGCGTACGCGCATTTTTGCGCGCATTTATTGACCTCAAATTGACCCGACGGATATTGATCTTATTCATGATAAATATGAATGAAAAATAACTTTCCGTTATGAAGATATGATCATTAGTTGATTTTCACAAAATGGCGCCTGGATGACGTCACGATGACTTTGAGTCCTTGAAAAATCACGCAGTTCTAAGTTAGACTAAGATCTATCATCATTGAAAGTTTCATGACAATGGTTTTATTCAGTCTTGAGATATCCTGCGAACAAAATCGAGGAAGAATAATAGGAAGAAGAATAATAATAAAAATCTTGACGAAATCAATAGGTGATACGTAGACTTCGTTACGTATCACCTAATGATACGTACCACCTAATGATTCCGTCAAAATTTGCAATTTCAACTTTCGATTGAAAATTCCGACATGATCCCAACATCCGATGAAAAAACAAAGTACACCGATTTTGTAGCCCATGGTCTCAGCTATAACATACCCCAATTTGGGAGAAAACAGAGCACACATAAGATAGATAGTGCTCATAGATGAATGCCATGTAGATTCATGATGTGAACGAAATTCACCTTCCATAGACATAACACGCAAATGACGAAAATTCTGACATGTGGCCTTTAATTGAATTTTGTACTATGATGACCTCATTAAAATGAAACTTAGTGAAAAGTGATCTTGTAGAGAATTGCCTTATCTACAACATATCGACATTTCAAAGAGAATCGATGAATATTGAGAGAAATACACTACATTTTCCATAAATACAATGACGTCATAATATGCAATTTTGTATTTTTGACTTCCAAGGCCATTATGATGACGTTAAGATGTACTTAATGGCCAAATGAGATATGAAATCATACCTCCGACTCATACTCTATCTAAATATGACAAAAAAATTGGTAATCCCTATTCATCCCAATGGACTTTTCATAGGCATGTTTTTGCCCATATATGCAATGTATTACAAAAATCGCGCGTACGGACGGTTATCTTGAACGGACGCTCATTCCGTTTTAATAGTGATAAAGAGCTAAACATGGTATCAAATTTTCCGAAAAAATATGAGGAATATTCTGTCAAAAGTTTTTGCTGGGGGATTATATTTCGTTCGGCCGTGACGAACGAAAACGTGCAAAAATGCGTGTTTTGCGTGATTTTTTATGAAATGCTTATAATGGCCTGAAACGTATGCAAAAAAAATTTAAGACGATTTTGAGCAATTTAAAATTTTACGCGCGCATTAACGCGCGCGCCTACGCGTACGCGCATTTTTGCGCGCATTTATTGACCTCAAATTGACCCGACGGATATTGATCTTATTCATGATAAATATGAATGAAAAATAACTTTCCGTTATGAAGATATGATCATTAGTTGATTTTCACAAAATGGCGCCTGGATGACGTCACGATGACTTTGAGTCCTTGAAAAATCACGCAGTTCTAAGTTAGACTAAGATCTATCATCATTGAAAGTTTCATGACAATGGTTTTATTCAGTCTTGAGATATCCTGCGAACAAAATCGAGGAAGAATAATAGGAAGAAGAATAATAATAAAAATCTTGACGAAATCAATAGGTGATACGTAGACTTCGTTACGTATCACCTAATGATACGTACCACCTAATGATTCCGTCAAAATTTGCAATTTCAACTTTCGATTGAAAATTCCGACATGATCCCAACATCCGATGAAAAAACAAAGTACACCGATTTTGTAGCCCATGGTCTCAGCTATAACATACCCCAATTTGGGAGAAAACAGAGCACACATAAGATAGATAGTGCTCATAGATGAATGCCATGTAGATTCATGATGTGAACGAAATTCACCTTCCATAGACATAACACGCAAATGACGAAAATTCTGACATGTGGCCTTTAATTGAATTTTGTACTATGATGACCTCATTAAAATGAAACTTAGTGAAAAGTGATCTTGTAGAGAATTGCCTTATCTACAACATATCGACATTTCAAAGAGAATCGATGAATATTGAGAGAAATACACTACATTTTCCATAAATACAATGACGTCATAATATGCAATTTTGTATTTTTGACTTCCAAGGCCATTATGATGACGTTAAGATGTACTTAATGGCCAAATGAGATATGAAATCATACCTCCGACTCATACTCTATCTAAATATGACAAAAAAATTGGTAATCCCTATTCATCCCAATGGACTTTTCATAGGCATGTTTTTGCCCATATATGCAATGTATTACAAAAATCGCGCGTACGGACGGTTATCTTGAACGGACGCTCATTCCGTTTTTAATAGTGATAAAGAGCTAAACATGGTATCAAATTTTCCGAAAAAATATGAGGAATATTCTGTCAAAAGTTTTTGCTGGGGGATTATATTTCGTTCGGCCGTGACGAACGAAAACGTGCAAAAATGCGTGTTTTGCGTGATTTTTTATGAAATGCTTATAATGGCCTGAAACGTATGCAAAAAAAATTTAAGACGATTTTGAGCAATTTAAAATTTTACGCGCGCATTAACGCGCGCGCCTACGCGTACGCGCATTTTTGCGCGCATTTATTGACCTCAAATTGACCCGACGGATATTGATCTTATTCATGATAAATATGAATGAAAAATAACTTTCCGTTATGAAGATATGATCATTAGTTGATTTTCACAAAATGGCGCCTGGATGACGTCACGATGACTTTGAGTCCTTGAAAAATCACGCAGTTCTAAGTTAGACTAAGATCTATCATCATTGAAAGTTTCATGACAATGGTTTTATTCAGTCTTGAGATATCCTGCGAACAAAATCGAGGAAGAATAATAGGAAGAAGAATAATAATAAAAATCTTGACGAAATCAATAGGTGATACGTAGACTTCGTTACGTATCACCTAATGATACGTACCACCTAATGATTCCGTCAAAATTTGCAATTTCAACTTTCGATTGAAAATTCCGACATGATCCCAACATCCGATGAAAAAACAAAGTACACCGATTTTGTAGCCCATGGTCTCAGCTATAACATACCCCAATTTGGGAGAAAACAGAGCACACATAAGATAGATAGTGCTCATAGATGAATGCCATGTAGATTCATGATGTGAACGAAATTCACCTTCCATAGACATAACACGCAAATGACGAAAATTCTGACATGTGGCCTTTAATTGAATTTTGTACTATGATGACCTCATTAAAATGAAACTTAGTGAAAAGTGATCTTGTAGAGAATTGCCTTATCTACAACATATCGACATTTCAAAGAGAATCGATGAATATTGAGAGAAATACACTACATTTTCCATAAATACAATGACGTCATAATATGCAATTTTGTATTTTTGACTTCCAAGGCCATTATGATGACGTTAAGATGTACTTAATGGCCAAATGAGATATGAAATCATACCTCCGACTCATACTCTATCTAAATATGACAAAAAAATTGGTAATCCCTATTCATCCCAATGGACTTTTCATAGGCATGTTTTTGCCCATATATGCAATGTATTACAAAAATCGCGCGTACGGACGGTTATCTTGAACGGACGCTCATTCCGTTTTTAATAGTGATAAAGAGCTAAACATGGTATCAAATTTTCCGAAAAAATATGAGGAATATTCTGTCAAAAGTTTTTGCTGGGGGATTATATTTCGTTCGGCCGTGACGAACGAAAACGTGCAAAAATGCGTGTTTTGCGTGATTTTTTATGAAATGCTTATAATGGCCTGAAACGTATGCAAAAAAAATTTAAGACGATTTTGAGCAATTTAAAATTTTACGCGCGCATTAACGCGCGCGCCTACGCGTACGCGCATTTTTGCGCGCATTTATTGACCTCAAATTGACCCGACGGATATTGATCTTATTCATGATAAATATGAATGAAAAATAACTTTCCGTTATGAAGATATGATCATTAGTTGATTTTCACAAAATGGCGCCTGGATGACGTCACGATGACTTTGAGTCCTTGAAAAATCACGCAGTTCTAAGTTAGACTAAGATCTATCATCATTGAAAGTTTCATGACAATGGTTTTATTCAGTCTTGAGATATCCTGCGAACAAAATCGAGGAAGAATAATAGGAAGAAGAATAATAATAAAAATCTTGACGAAATCAATAGGTGATACGTAGACTTCGTTACGTATCACCTAATGATACGTACCACCTAATGATTCCGTCAAAATTTGCAATTTCAACTTTCGATTGAAAATTCCGACATGATCCCAACATCCGATGAAAAAACAAAGTACACCGATTTTGTAGCCCATGGTCTCAGCTATAACATACCCCAATTTGGGAGAAAACAGAGCACACATAAGATAGATAGTGCTCATAGATGAATGCCATGTAGATTCATGATGTGAACGAAATTCACCTTCCATAGACATAACACGCAAATGACGAAAATTCTGACATGTGGCCTTTAATTGAATTTTGTACTATGATGACCTCATTAAAATGAAACTTAGTGAAAAGTGATCTTGTAGAGAATTGCCTTATCTACAACATATCGACATTTCAAAGAGAATCGATGAATATTGAGAGAAATACACTACATTTTCCATAAATACAATGACGTCATAATATGCAATTTTGTATTTTTGACTTCCAAGGCCATTATGATGACGTTAAGATGTACTTAATGGCCAAATGAGATATGAAATCATACCTCCGACTCATACTCTATCTAAATATGACAAAAAAATTGGTAATCCCTATTCATCCCAATGGACTTTTCATAGGCATGTTTTTGCCCATATATGCAATGTATTACAAAAATCGCGCGTACGGACGGTTATCTTGAACGGACGCTCATTCCGTTTTTAATAGTGATAAAGAGCTAAACATGGTATCAAATTTTCCGAAAAAATATGAGGAATATTCTGTCAAAAGTTTTTGCTGGGGGATTATATTTCGTTCGGCCGTGACGAACGAAAACGTGCAAAAATGCGTGTTTTGCGTGATTTTTTATGAAATGCTTATAATGGCCTGAAACGTATGCAAAAAAAATTTAAGACGATTTTGAGCAATTTAAAATTTTACGCGCGCATTAACGCGCGCGCCTACGCGTACGCGCATTTTTGCGCGCATTTATTGACCTCAAATTGACCCGACGGATATTGATCTTATTCATGATAAATATGAATGAAAAATAACTTTCCGTTATGAAGATATGATCATTAGTTGATTTTCACAAAATGGCGCCTGGATGACGTCACGATGACTTTGAGTCCTTGAAAAATCACGCAGTTCTAAGTTAGACTAAGATCTATCATCATTGAAAGTTTCATGACAATGGTTTTATTCAGTCTTGAGATATCCTGCGAACAAAATCGAGGAAGAATAATAGGAAGAAGAATAATAATAAAAATCTTGACGAAATCAATAGGTGATACGTAGACTTCGTTACGTATCACCTAATGATACGTACCACCTAATGATTCCGTCAAAATTTGCAATTTCAACTTTCGATTGAAAATTCCGACATGATCCCAACATCCGATGAAAAAACAAAGTACACCGATTTTGTAGCCCATGGTCTCAGCTATAACATACCCCAATTTGGGAGAAAACAGAGCACACATAAGATAGATAGTGCTCATAGATGAATGCCATGTAGATTCATGATGTGAACGAAATTCACCTTCCATAGACATAACACGCAAATGACGAAAATTCTGACATGTGGCCTTTAATTGAATTTTGTACTATGATGACCTCATTAAAATGAAACTTAGTGAAAAGTGATCTTGTAGAGAATTGCCTTATCTACAACATATCGACATTTCAAAGAGAATCGATGAATATTGAGAGAAATACACTACATTTTCCATAAATACAATGACGTCATAATATGCAATTTTGTATTTTTGACTTCCAAGGCCATTATGATGACGTTAAGATGTACTTAATGGCCAAATGAGATATGAAATCATACCTCCGACTCATACTCTATCTAAATATGACAAAAAAATTGGTAATCCCTATTCATCCCAATGGACTTTTCATAGGCATGTTTTTGCCCATATATGCAATGTATTACAAAAATCGCGCGTACGGACGGTTATCTTGAACGGACGCTCATTCCGTTTTTAATAGTGATAAAGAGCTAAACATGGTATCAAATTTTCCGAAAAAATATGAGGAATATTCTGTCAAAAGTTTTTGCTGGGGGATTATATTTCGTTCGGCCGTGACGAACGAAAACGTGCAAAAATGCGTGTTTTGCGTGATTTTTTATGAAATGCTTATAATGGCCTGAAACGTATGCAAAAAAAATTTAAGACGATTTTGAGCAATTTAAAATTTTACGCGCGCATTAACGCGCGCGCCTACGCGTACGCGCATTTTTGCGCGCATTTATTGACCTCAAATTGACCCGACGGATATTGATCTTATTCATGATAAATATGAATGAAAAATAACTTTCCGTTATGAAGATATGATCATTAGTTGATTTTCACAAAATGGCGCCTGGATGACGTCACGATGACTTTGAGTCCTTGAAAAATCACGCAGTTCTAAGTTAGACTAAGATCTATCATCATTGAAAGTTTCATGACAATGGTTTTATTCAGTCTTGAGATATCCTGCGAACAAAATCGAGGAAGAATAATAGGAAGAAGAATAATAATAAAAATCTTGACGAAATCAATAGGTGATACGTAGACTTCGTTACGTATCACCTAATGATACGTACCACCTAATGATTCCGTCAAAATTTGCAATTTCAACTTTCGATTGAAAATTCCGACATGATCCCAACATCCGATGAAAAAACAAAGTACACCGATTTTGTAGCCCATGGTCTCAGCTATAACATACCCCAATTTGGGAGAAAACAGAGCACACATAAGATAGATAGTGCTCATAGATGAATGCCATGTAGATTCATGATGTGAACGAAATTCACCTTCCATAGACATAACACGCAAATGACGAAAATTCTGACATGTGGCCTTTAATTGAATTTTGTACTATGATGACCTCATTAAAATGAAACTTAGTGAAAAGTGATCTTGTAGAGAATTGCCTTATCTACAACATATCGACATTTCAAAGAGAATCGATGAATATTGAGAGAAATACACTACATTTTCCATAAATACAATGACGTCATAATATGCAATTTTGTATTTTTGACTTCCAAGGCCATTATGATGACGTTAAGATGTACTTAATGGCCAAATGAGATATGAAATCATACCTCCGACTCATACTCTATCTAAATATGACAAAAAAATTGGTAATCCCTATTCATCCCAATGGACTTTTCATAGGCATGTTTTTGCCCATATATGCAATGTATTACAAAAATCGCGCGTACGGACGGTTATCTTGAACGGACGCTCATTCCGTTTTTAATAGTGATAAAGAGCTAAACATGGTATCAAATTTTCCGAAAAAATATGAGGAATATTCTGTCAAAAGTTTTTGCTGGGGGATTATATTTCGTTCGGCCGTGACGAACGAAAACGTGCAAAAATGCGTGTTTTGCGTGATTTTTTATGAAATGCTTATAATGGCCTGAAACGTATGCAAAAAAAATTTAAGACGATTTTGAGCAATTTAAAATTTTACGCGCGCATTAACGCGCGCGCCTACGCGTACGCGCATTTTTGCGCGCATTTATTGACCTCAAATTGACCCGACGGATATTGATCTTATTCATGATAAATATGAATGAAAAATAACTTTCCGTTATGAAGATATGATCATTAGTTGATTTTCACAAAATGGCGCCTGGATGACGTCACGATGACTTTGAGTCCTTGAAAAATCACGCAGTTCTAAGTTAGACTAAGATCTATCATCATTGAAAGTTTCATGACAATGGTTTTATTCAGTCTTGAGATATCCTGCGAACAAAATCGAGGAAGAATAATAGGAAGAAGAATAATAATAAAAATCTTGACGAAATCAATAGGTGATACGTAGACTTCGTTACGTATCACCTAATGATACGTACCACCTAATGATTCCGTCAAAATTTGCAATTTCAACTTTCGATTGAAAATTCCGACATGATCCCAACATCCGATGAAAAAACAAAGTACACCGATTTTGTAGCCCATGGTCTCAGCTATAACATACCCCAATTTGGGAGAAAACAGAGCACACATAAGATAGATAGTGCTCATAGATGAATGCCATGTAGATTCATGATGTGAACGAAATTCACCTTCCATAGACATAACACGCAAATGACGAAAATTCTGACATGTGGCCTTTAATTGAATTTTGTACTATGATGACCTCATTAAAATGAAACTTAGTGAAAAGTGATCTTGTAGAGAATTGCCTTATCTACAACATATCGACATTTCAAAGAGAATCGATGAATATTGAGAGAAATACACTACATTTTCCATAAATACAATGACGTCATAATATGCAATTTTGTATTTTTGACTTCCAAGGCCATTATGATGACGTTAAGATGTACTTAATGGCCAAATGAGATATGAAATCATACCTCCGACTCATACTCTATCTAAATATGAAAAAAAATTGGTAATCCCTATTCATCCCAATGGACTTTTCATAGGCATGTTTTTGCCCATATATGCAATGTATTACAAAAATCGCGCGTACGGACGGTTATCTTGAACGGACGCTCATTCCGTTTTTAATAGTGATAAAGAGCTAAACATGGTATCAAATTTTCCGAAAAAATATGAGGAATATTCTGTCAAAAGTTTTTGCTGGGGGATTATATTTCGTTCGGCCGTGACGAACGAAAACGTGCAAAAATGCGTGTTTTGCGTGATTTTTTATGAAATGCTTATAATGGCCTGAAACGTATGCAAAAAAAATTTAAGACGATTTTGAGCAATTTAAAATTTTACGCGCGCATTAACGCGCGCGCCTACGCGTACGCGCATTTTTGCGCGCATTTATTGACCTCAAATTGACCCGACGGATATTGATCTTATTCATGATAAATATGAATGAAAAATAACTTTCCGTTATGAAGATATGATCATTAGTTGATTTTCACAAAATGGCGCCTGGATGACGTCACGATGACTTTGAGTCCTTGAAAAATCACGCAGTTCTAAGTTAGACTAAGATCTATCATCATTGAAAGTTTCATGACAATGGTTTTATTCAGTCTTGAGATATCCTGCGAACAAAATCGAGGAAGAATAATAGGAAGAAGAATAATAATAAAAATCTTGACGAAATCAATAGGTGATACGTAGACTTCGTTACGTATCACCTAATGATACGTACCACCTAATGATTCCGTCAAAATTTGCAATTTCAACTTTCGATTGAAAATTCCGACATGATCCCAACATCCGATGAAAAAACAAAGTACACCGATTTTGTAGCCCATGGTCTCAGCTATAACATACCCCAATTTGGGAGAAAACAGAGCACACATAAGATAGATAGTGCTCATAGATGAATGCCATGTAGATTCATGATGTGAACGAAATTCACCTTCCATAGACATAACACGCAAATGACGAAAATTCTGACATGTGGCCTTTAATTGAATTTTGTACTATGATGACCTCATTAAAATGAAACTTAGTGAAAAGTGATCTTGTAGAGAATTGCCTTATCTACAACATATCGACATTTCAAAGAGAATCGATGAATATTGAGAGAAATACACTACATTTTCCATAAATACAATGACGTCATAATATGCAATTTTGTATTTTTGACTTCCAAGGCCATTATGATGACGTTAAGATGTACTTAATGGCCAAATGAGATATGAAATCATACCTCCGACTCATACTCTATCTAAATATGACAAAAAAATTGGTAATCCCTATTCATCCCAATGGACTTTTCATAGGCATGTTTTTGCCCATATATGCAATGTATTACAAAAATCGCGCGTACGGACGGTTATCTTGAACGGACGCTCATTCCGTTTTTAATAGTGATAAAGAGCTAAACATGGTATCAAATTTTCCGAAAAAATATGAGGAATATTCTGTCAAAAGTTTTTGCTGGGGGATTATTTTTCGTTCGGCCGTGACGAACGAAAACGTGCAAAAATGCGTGTTTTGCGTGATTTTTTATGAAATGCTTATAATGGCCTGAAACGTATGCAAAAAAAATTTAAGACGATTTTGAGCAATTTAAAATTTTACGCGCGCATTAACGCGCGCGCCTACGCGTACGCGCATTTTTGCGCGCATTTATTGACCTCAAATTGACCCGACGGATATTGATCTTATTCATGATAAATATGAATGAAAAATAACTTTCCGTTATGAAGATATGATCATTAGTTGATTTTCACAAAATGGCGCCTGGATGACGTCACGATGACTTTGAGTCCTTGAAAAATCACGCAGTTCTAAGTTAGACTAAGATCTATCATCATTGAAAGTTTCATGACAATGGTTTTATTCAGTCTTGAGATATCCTGCGAACAAAATCGAGGAAGAATAATAGGAAGAAGAATAACTAGACTTTAATTCGTCACTTAGACGAATTAGGTGATACGTATGATAATGGTCTACATAACGAATAATGCATTACACGATATATTATTTTGTAAAATGCTTCTCCCATTCATATGCTTCTCCCATTATGATCTATTCATATGTCAAGATTAAATTGTGTCTCCTTGATCATCATGGATCTAGGGAAGATAGATTGAAACAATATATGACCTTTGACCCTGTGCAGTAACCAGTTACACATTTGACTCTAATTTACATCATGAAGAACACCTTTTGACGATTTTATCTTATTCAAAGAAATGAAAATGTAATTGATAAATGATTATCATCATTATGATTATGATGATCATGATGATCATGATCATGATCATGAGCGCGATCATGACATCTTATTGAAAAAATGAGGGTTGATTTAGATAGCATATAGTCTCAGCTACAACATACTCAAAAATCAACAAAATCTAAGCCGAAATAACGGCGATATTGCTCGCAAAAGACAGGAATGTAGACTCCAGATTTTAGAAAAAGTCATCTCTCATAGGGATTACAAGCAAAAAGTAATGGATTAAGTGAAAATAGGGTAATAATAAAGTAAAAAGGGTTATTTATGACATTATTTGCGAATCTACGTGTTTAAATAATCAAAGGAGATGGTACAGTGAAGGTCAAAAAGAAAAAAAAAAGTGGGAAAAAAAAGTGTTGGAGACACCCGGACTCGAACCAGGGATCTCGAGGTTGGAAGTCAAGTGCGTTACCGATATACCAAAACATCTCCCATAGCGATTACACGTAAACGGGAAATGGAATTCAGAAATCCTACTTTGCAAGTGAAATATGAGCATGATCCCGGCATCTAATCGAAAAATAAAAGACACACTTTTGATAGCTCATTGTCTCAGCTACAACATATCCAAAGCTCAGCGAAAACAAAGATAAAACAACGGAGATTTTGCTCGCGAAAGACAGGATTGTAGAATCCAGTTTTGAGAAAAAGTCATGTCCCATAGAGAATACACGCAAAATGCGAAAAATTGACATGCCTCCTTTAATCGCAAAAATACACCATGATACTTTTGTCAAAAATAAAAATTGTGAATACTACATTTGTAGAAAATTGTCTCAGCTAGAACATATCAAAATTAAAAAGAAAATTGATCCATATTTACAGAGATACAATCAATTTTCCAAAAATATGCTGACGTCATAATATGCAAATTGAAATTTTGAGTTTGGAGGCCATTATGATGACGTCATGAGTTAATTGAGGATAAAATGAGACATGAAATCATATCTCCAACTCATAATCTATCCAAATATGACAAAATATTAGAAGTTTCTATCTATTCTAAAGAGTTACAATGAATTTTATATAGGCATGTTTTTGCCCATGTATTGTGGATAAAGATAACGCAAATCCGCGCGTGCTGTCAACTTTGACGGACGCTCATTGCGTTAATAAAAGGTGAACAAATTATCAATATGCTTGGAAAAATGTGCCACATATGATGACAGAGAAAATTCGGCGATTCTACGTTGCAAAATGCCAGTACGCGCGGAAACGCGCACGCATGCGCGTGTGCGCGATTTTTTGCGAAATGCTTTAAATGGCCTGAAACGTATGCAAAAAAATTTGGGATGATTCGGAGCATTTTAAATTTTTGCGCGCGCGTAAACGCGCGGACGAACGCGCACGCGCGCATTTGCGCACTTTTATTGACCTTAACTTGACCGGACGGATATTGATCTTAATCATGATAATTATGAATAGGAAATAACTTTCCGTTACGAAGATATGATCATAAGTTGATTTTCACAAAATGGCGCATGGATGACGTCACGATCAATTTGACTCTCTAAAAAGTCACGCAGTTCTAAGTTAGACTAAGATCTATCATCATGGCAAGTTTCATGATAATGGCTTTATTCAGTCTTGAGATATCCTGCGAACAAATTCGAGGAAGAATAATAATAAATAAACTAGACTTTAATTCGTCACTTAGACGATTTAGGTGATACGTATGATATTAGTTTACATAACGATGAATAAATTAAATACACGATAGCATATTTTTTTATAAAATACTTTTCCCATATGATCTATCCATATGTCAAGTTTAAATTGTGTCGATCCCTTGATCATTATGGATCTAGGGAAGATAGATTGTAACAATATATGACCATTGACTCTATGCAGTAACCGGTTACACCTTTGACTCTAATTTACATCATGAAGAACACATTTTGACGAATTTATCTTATTCAAAAAAATGAAAATGTAATTGATGAATGATTATCATCATTATGATAATGATGATCATGATGATAATGAAGATGATCATGATCATGAGCGTGATCCTGATATCTTATTAAAAAATGAGGGGTGATTTAGATAGCATATAGTCTCAGCTACAACATCCTCAAAAATCAACAAATTCCAAGCAGGAATAACGGCGATATTGCTCGCAAAAGACAGGAATGTAGAATCCAGATTTGAGAAAAAGTCATCACCTATAGGGATTACACGCAAAAAGTAATGGATTTAGTGAAAATAGGGTAATAATAAAGTAAAAAGGGTTGTTTATGACATTATTTGCGATTCTACGTGTTTTAATAATCAAAGGAGATGGAACAGTGAAGGTCAGGAGGAAAAAAAAGTGAAGAAAAAAAATTGTTGGAGACACCCGGACTCGAACCAGGGATCTCGAGGTTGGAAGTCAAATGCGTTACCGATATACCAAAACATTTCCTAAAGCGATTACACGTAAACGGGAAATGGAATGCTCAAATCTCACTTCGCAAGTGAAATATGAGCATGATCCCGGCATATGATCGAAAAGTAAAGTGTACACTGGAGATAGCTCATTGTCTCAGTTACAACATACCCAAAGCTCAGCAAAAACAAAGCTAAAACAACGGAGGTATTGCTCGCGAAAGACGGAAATGTAGAATGCAGTTTTGAGAAATAGTCATGTCCCATAGAGAATACACGCAAAATGTGAAAAATTGACATGCCTCCTTTAATCGAAAAAATACGCCATGATGCCTTTGTCTAAATGAACAATTGTGAAAACTACGTTTGTAAAGAACTGTCTCAGCTAGAAAATATCAAAATTTGAAAAAAAAATTGATCCATATTTACAGAGATACAATCAAATTTCCAAAAATATGCTGACGTCATAATATGCAAATTGAAATTTTGAGTTTGGAGGCCATTATGATGACGTCATGAGTTAATTGAGGGTCAAATGAAACATGAAATCATATCTCCGACTCATAATCTATCTAAATATGAACAAACATTGGGAATTCCTATCTATTCTGAAAAGTTACAAAGAATTTTGTATAGGCATGTTTTTGCTCATGTATTGTGGATAAAGATAACGCAGGTACGCGCGCGCTGTCAACTTTGACGGACGCTCATTGCGTTATTAAAAGGTTCACAAGTTATCAAAATGCTTGGAAAAATGTGGCAAATATGATGATAAAGAAAATTCGGCGATTCTATGTTGCAAAATGCAAGTACGCGCAAAAAACGCGCGCGCATGCGCGTGAGCGTGATTTTTTGTCAAATGCTCCTAATGGCCTGAAACGTATGCAAAAAAAATTAAGGATGATTTAGAGCATTTTAAATTTTTGCGCGCGCGTAAACGCGCGGACGAACGCGCACGCGCTCTTTTGCGCACGTTTATTGACATGAAATAGACCGGACGGCTATTGATCTTAATCATGATAATATGAATGAGAAACACTTTTCCGTTATGAAGATATGATCATAAGTTGATTTTCACAAAATGGCGCCTAGATGACGTCACGATAAAGTTGAGTCTATGAAAAGTCACGCAGTTCTAAGTTAGACTAAGATCTATCATCATGGCAAGTTTCATGATAATGGCTTTCGCCATTCTTGAGATATCCTGCGAACAAAATTGAGGAAGAATAATAATAATTTCTTCTATACAGACACAAAATAAATACTAGACTTTAATTCGTCACTTAGACGAATTAGGTGATACGTATGATAATGGTTTACATAACGAATAATGCATTACACGATATATTATTTTGCTTCTCCCATTCATATGCTTCTCCCATTATGATCTATTCATATGTCAAGATTAAATTGTGTCTCCTTGATCATCATGGATCTAGGGAAGATAGATTGAAACAATATATGACCTTTGACCCTGTGCAGTAACCAGTTACACATTTGACTCTAATTTACATTATGAAGAACACCTTTTGACGATTTTATCTTATTCAAAGAAATGAAAATGTAATTGATAAATGATTAGCATCATTATGATAATGATGATCGTGATGATCATGATCATGATCATGAGCGCGATCATGACATCTTATTGAAAAAATGAGGGTTGATTTAGATAGCATATAATCTCAGCTACAACATACTCAAAAATCAACAAAATCCAAGCCGAAATAACGGCGATATTGCTCGCAAAAGACAGGAATGTAGACTCCAGATTTGAGAAAAAGTCATTTCCCATAGGGATTACACGCAAAAAGTAATGGATTAAGTGAAAATAGGGTAATAATAAAGTAAAAAGGGTTATTTATGACATTATTTGCGAATCTACGTGTTTAAATAATCAAAGGAGATGGTACAGTGAAGGTCAAAAGGAAAAAAAAGTGAAAAAAAAAAGTGTTGGAGACACCCGGACTCGAACCAGGGATCTCGAGGTTGGAAGTCAAGTGCGTTACCTATATACCAAAACATCTCCCATAGCGAGTACACGTAAACGGGAAATGGAATTCAGAAATCCTACTTTGCAAGTGAAATATGAGCATGATTCCGACATCTAATCGAAAAATAAGGGACACACTTTTGTTAGCTTATTGTCTCAGCTACAACATATCTAAAGCTCAGCGAAAACAAAGCTAAAACAACGGAGATTTTGCTCGCGAAAGGCAGGAGTGTAGAATCCAGTTTTGAGAAAAAGTCATGTCCCGTAGAGAATACACGCAAAATGCGAAAAATTGACATGCCTCCTTTAATCGCAAAAATACACCATGATACTTTTGTCAAAAATAAAAATTGTGAATAATACATTTGTAGAAAATTGTCTCAGCTAGAACATATCAAAATTAAAAAGAAAATTGATCAATATTTAAAGAGATACAATCAATTTTCCAAAAATATTCTGACGTCATAACATGCAAATTGAAATTTTGAGTTTGGAGGCCATTATGATGACGTCATGAGTTAATTGAGGATAAAATGAGACATGAAATCATATTTCCAACTCATCATCTATCCAAATATGACAAAATATTAGGAGTTTCTATCTATTCTAAAGAGTTACAATGAATTTTATATAGGCATGTTTTTGCCCATGTATTGTAGATAAAGATAACGCAAATCCGCGCGTGCTGTCAACTTTGACGGACGCTCATTGCGTTAATAAAAGGTGAACAAATTATCAAAATGCTTGGAAAATGTACCGAATATGATGACAGAAAAAAATCGGCGATTCTATGTTGCAAAATGCCAGTACGCGCGAAAACGCGCGCGCATGCGCGTGTGCGTAATTTTTTTATCAAATGCTTCATATGGCCTGAAACGTATGCAAAAAAAATTTGGGATGATTTAGAGCATTTTAATTTTTTGCGCGCGCGTAAACGCGCGGACGAGCGCGCACGCGCGCTTTTACGGACGTTTATTGACTTGAAATTGACTGGACGGATATTGATCATAATCATGATAAATATAAATGAAAAATTCTTATTCGTTATGAAGATATGATCATTAGTTGATTTTCACAAAATGGCGCCTGGATGACGTCACGATGACTTGACTGTCTGAAAAGTCACACAGTTCTAAGTTAGACTAAGATCTATCATCATTGAAAGTTTCATGATAATGGCTTTATTCAGTCTTGAGATATCCTGCGAACAAATTCGAGGAAGAATAATAAAAATAAATAATAATAATAAAGAAAAATCTTGACGAAATCAAAAGGTGATACGTTGACTTCGTTACGTATCACCTAATAATAAAAATCTTGACGAAATCAATAGGTGATACGTAGACTTCGTTACGTATCACCTAATGATACGTACCACCTAATGATTCCGTCAAAATTTGCAATTTCAACTTTCGATTGAAAATTCCGACATGATCCCAACATCCGATGAAAAACAAAGTACACCGATTTTGTAGCCCATGGTCTCAGCTATAACATACCCCAATTTGGGAGAAAACAGAGCACACATAAGATAGATAGTGCTCATAGATGAATGCCATGTAGATTCATGATGTGAACGAAATTCACCTTCCATAGACATAACACGCAAATGACGAAAATTCTGACATGTGGCCTTTAATTGAATTTTGTACTATGATGACCTCATTAAAATGAAACTTAGTGAAAAGTGATCTTGTAGAGAATTGCCTTATCTACAACATATCGACATTTCAAAGAGAATCGATGAATATTGAGAGAAATACACTACATTTCCATAAATACAATGACGTCATAATATGCAATTTTGTATTTTTGACTTCCAAGGCCATTATGATGACGTTAAGATGTACTTAATGGCCAAATGAGATATGAAATCATACCTCCGACTCATACTCTATCTAAATATGACAAAAAAATTGGTAATCCCTATTCATCCCAATGGACTTTTCATAGGCATGTTTTTGCCCATATATGCAATGTATTACAAAAATCGCGCGTACGGACGGTTATCTTGAACGGACGCTCATTCCGTTTTTAATAGTGATAAAGAGCTAAACATGGTATCAAATTTTCCGAAAAAATATGAGGAATATTCTGTCAAAAGTTTTTGCTGGGGGATTATATTTCGTTCGGCCGTGACGAACGAAAACGTGCAAAAATGCGTGTTTTGCGTGATTTTTTATGAAATGCTTATAATGGCCTGAAACGTATGCAAAAAAAATTTAAGACGATTTTGAGCAATTTAAAATTTTACGCGCGCATTAACGCGCGCGCCTACGCGTACGCGCATTTTTGCGCGCATTTATTGACCTCAAATTGACCCGACGGATATTGATCTTATTCATGATAAATATGAATGAAAAATAACTTTCCGTTATGAAGATATGATCATTAGTTGATTTTCACAAAATGGCGCCTGGATGACGTCACGATGACTTTGAGTCCTTGAAAAATCACGCAGTTCTAAGTTAGACTAAGATCTATCATCATTGAAAGTTTCATGACAATGGTTTTATTCAGTCTTGAGATATCCTGCGAACAAAATCGAGGAAGAATAATAGGAAGAAGAATAATAATAAAAATCTTGACGAAATCAATAGGTGATACGTAGACTTCGTTACGTATCACCTAATGATACGTACCACCTAATGATTCCGTCAAAATTTGCAATTTCAACTTTCGATTGAAAATTCCGACATGATCCCAACATCCGATGAAAAAACAAAGTACACCGATTTTGTAGCCCATGGTCTCAGCTATAACATACCCCAATTTGGGAGAAAACAGAGCACACATAAGATAGATAGTGCTCATAGATGAATGCCATGTAGATTCATGATGTGAACGAAATTCACCTTCCATAGACATAACACGCAAATGACGAAAATTCTGACATGTGGCCTTTAATTGAATTTTGTACTATGATGACCTCATTAAAATGAAACTTAGTGAAAAGTGATCTTGTAGAGAATTGCCTTATCTACAACATATCGACATTTCAAAGAGAATCGATGAATATTGAGAGAAATACACTACATTTTCCATAAATACAATGACGTCATAATATGCAATTTTGTATTTTTGACTTCCAAGGCCATTATGATGACGTTAAGATGTACTTAATGGCCAAATGAGATATGAAATCATACCTCCGACTCATACTCTATCTAAATATGACAAAAAAATTGGTAATCCCTATTCATCCCAATGGACTTTTCATAGGCATGTTTTTGCCCATATATGCAATGTATTACAAAAATCGCGCGTACGGACGGTTATCTTGAACGGACGCTCATTCCGTTTTTAATAGTGATAAAGAGCTAAACATGGTATCAAATTTTCCGAAAAAATATGAGGAATATTCTGTCAAAAGTTTTTGCTGGGGGATTATATTTCGTTCGGCCGTGACGAACGAAAACGTGCAAAAATGCGTGTTTTGCGTGATTTTTTATGAAATGCTTATAATGGCCTGAAACGTATGCAAAAAAAATTTAAGACGATTTTGAGCAATTTAAAATTTTACGCGCGCATTAACGCGCGCGCCTACGCGTACGCGCATTTTTGCGCGCATTTATTGACCTCAAATTGACCCGACGGATATTGATCTTATTCATGATAAATATGAATGAAAAATAACTTTCCGTTATGAAGATATGATCATTAGTTGATTTTCACAAAATGGCGCCTGGATGACGTCACGATGACTTTGAGTCCTTGAAAAATCACGCAGTTCTAAGTTAGACTAAGATCTATCATCATTGAAAGTTTCATGACAATGGTTTTATTCAGTCTTGAGATATCCTGCGAACAAAATCGAGGAAGAATAATAGGAAGAAGAATAATAATAAAAATCTTGACGAAATCAATAGGTGATACGTAGACTTCGTTACGTATCACCTAATGATACGTACCACCTAATGATTCCGTCAAAATTTGCAATTTCAACTTTCGATTGAAAATTCCGACATGATCCCAACATCCGATGAAAAAACAAAGTACACCGATTTTGTAGCCCATGGTCTCAGCTATAACATACCCCAATTTGGGAGAAAACAGAGCACACATAAGATAGATAGTGCTCATAGATGAATGCCATGTAGATTCATGATGTGAACGAAATTCACCTTCCATAGACATAACACGCAAATGACGAAAATTCTGACATGTGGCCTTTAATTGAATTTTGTACTATGATGACCTCATTAAAATGAAACTTAGTGAAAAGTGATCTTGTAGAGAATTGCCTTATCTACAACATATCGACATTTCAAAGAGAATCGATGAATATTGAGAGAAATACACTACATTTTCCATAAATACAATGACGTCATAATATGCAATTTTGTATTTTTGACTTCCAAGGCCATTATGATGACGTTAAGATGTACTTAATGGCCAAATGAGATATGAAATCATACCTCCGACTCATACTCTATCTAAATATGACAAAAAAATTGGTAATCCCTATTCATCCCAATGGACTTTTCATAGGCATGTTTTTGCCCATATATGCAATGTATTACAAAAATCGCGCGTACGGACGGTTATCTTGAACGGACGCTCATTCCGTTTTTAATAGTGATAAAGAGCTAAACATGGTATCAAATTTTCCGAAAAAATATGAGGAATATTCTGTCAAAAGTTTTTGCTGGGGGATTATATTTCGTTCGGCCGTGACGAACGAAAACGTGCAAAAATGCGTGTTTTGCGTGATTTTTTATGAAATGCTTATAATGGCCTGAAACGTATGCAAAAAAAATTTAAGACGATTTTGAGCAATTTAAAATTTTACGCGCGCATTAACGCGCGCGCCTACGCGTACGCGCATTTTTGCGCGCATTTATTGACCTCAAATTGACCCGACGGATATTGATCTTATTCATGATAAATATGAATGAAAAATAACTTTCCGTTATGAAGATATGATCATTAGTTGATTTTCACAAAATGGCGCCTGGATGACGTCACGATGACTTTGAGTCCTTGAAAAATCACGCAGTTCTAAGTTAGACTAAGATCTATCATCATTGAAAGTTTCATGACAATGGTTTTATTCAGTCTTGAGATATCCTGCGAACAAAATCGAGGAAGAATAATAGGAAGAAGAATAATAATAAAAATCTTGACGAAATCAATAGGTGATACGTAGACTTCGTTACGTATCACCTAACTAGACTTTAATTCGTCACTTAGACGAATTAGGTGATACGTATGATAATGGTCTACATAACGAATAATGCATTACACGATATATTATTTTGTAAACTGCTTCTCCCATTCATATGCTTCTCCCATTATGATCTATTCATATGTCAAGATTAAATTGTGTCTCCTTGATCATCATGGATCTAGGGAAGATAGATTGAAACAATATATGACCTTCGACCCTGTGCAGTAACCAGTTACACATTTGACTCTAATTTACATCATGAAGAACACCTTTTGACGATTTTATCTTATTCAAAGAAATGAAAATGTAATTGATAAATGATTATCATCATTATGATAATGATGATCATGATGATCATGATCATGATCATGAGCGCGATCATGACATCTTATTGAAAAAATGAGGGTTGATTTAGATAGCATATAGTCTCAGCTACAACATACTAAAAAATCAACAAAATCCAAGCCGAAATAACGGCGATATTGCTCGCAAAAGACGGGAATGTAGACTCCAGATTTTAGAAAAAGTCATCTCCCATAGGGATTACACGCAAAAAGTAATGGATTAAGTGAAAATAGGGTAATAATAAAGTAAAAAGGGTTATTTATGACATTATTTGCGAATCTACGTGTTTAAATAATCAAAGGAGATGGTACAGTGAAGGTCAAAAGGAAAAAAAAGTGAGAAAAAAAAAGTGTTGGAGACACCCGGACTCGAACCAGGGATCTCGAGGTTGGAAGTCAAGTGCGTTAACGATATACCAAAACATCTCCCATAGCGATTACACGTAAACGGGAAATGGAATTCAGAAATCCTACTTTGCAAGTGAAATATGAGCATGATTCCGACATCTAATCGAAAAATAAGGGTCACACTTTTGATAGCTCATTGTCTCAGCTACAACATATCCAAAGCTCAGCGAAAACAAAGATAAAACAACGGAGATTTTGCTCGCGAAAGACAGGAGTGTAGAATCCAGTTTTGAGAAAAAGTCATGTCCCTTAGACAATACACGCAAAATGCGAAAAATTGACATGCCTCCTTTAATCGCAAAAATACACCATGATACTTTTGTCAAAAATAAAAATTGTGAATACTGCATTTGTAGAAAATTGTCTCAGCTAGATGATTCCTAAATTTGAAAGAAAATTGATCGATATTTACAGAGATACAATCAATTTTCCAAAAATATGCTGACGTCATAATATGCAAATTGAAATTTTGAGATTGGAGGCCATTATGATGACGTCATGAGTTAATTGAGGATCAAATGAGACATGAAATCATATCTCTGACTCATAATCTATCCAAATATGAAAAAATATTAGGAGTTTCTATCTATTCTAAAGAGTTACAAAGAATTTTATATAGGCATGTTTTTGCCCATGTATTGTGGATAAAGATAACGCAAATCCGCGCGTGCTGTCAACTTTGACGGACGCTCATTGCGTTAATAAAAGGTGAACAAATTATCAAAATGCTTGGAAAAATGTACCAAATATGATGTCAGAAAAAAATCGGCGATTCTATGATGCAAAATGCCAGTACGCGCGAAAACGCGCGCGCATGCGCGCGTGCGTAATTTTTTTATCAAATGCTCCATATGGCCTGAAACGTATGTAAAAAAAATTATGGATGATTTTGAGCATTTTAAAAAATTTCGCGCGCGTAAACGCGCGGACGAACGCGCACGCGAAAATTTGTGCACGTTTTTTGACCTCAAATTAACCGGACGGATATTGATCTTATTCATGATAAATATGAATGAAAAATTACTTTCCGTTATGAATATATGATCATAAGTTGATTTTCACAAAATGGCGCCTGGATGACGTCACGATAATTTGAGTCTTTGAAAAGTCACGCAGTTCTAAGTTAGACTAAGATCTATTATCATTGAAAGTTTCATGACAATGGCTTTATTCAGTCTTGAGATATCCTGCGAACAAATTCGAGGAAGAATAATAATAAATAATAATAATAATAATAATAAACTAGACTTTAATTCGTCACTTAGACGAATTAGGTGATACGTATGATAGTGGTTTACATAGCGAATAATGCATTACACGATATTTTATTTTGTAAAATGCTTCTCCCATTTATATGCTTTTCCCATTATGATCTATTCATATGTCAAGATTAAATTGTGTCTCCTTGATCATCATGGATCTAGGGAAGATAGATTGAAACAATATATGACCTTTGACCCTGTGCAGTAACCAGTTACACATTTGACTCTAATTTACATCATGAAGAACACCTTTTGACGATTTTTATCTTATTCAAAGAAATGAAAATGTAATTGATAAATGATTATCATCATTATGATAATGATGATCATGATGATCATGATCATGATCATAAGCGCGATCATGACATCTTATTGAAAAAAAAGAGGGTTGATTTAGATAGCATATAGTCTCAGCTACAACATACTCAAAAATCAACAAAATCCAAGCCGAAATAACGGCGATATTGCTCGCAAAAGACAGGAATGTAGAATCCAGATTTGAAAAAAAAGTCATCTCCCATAGGGATTACACGCAAAAAGTAATGGATTAAGTGAAAATAGGGTAATAATAAAGTAAAAAGGGTTATTTATGACATTATTTGCGAATCTACGTGTTTAAATAATCAAAGGAGATGGTACAGTGAAGGTCAAAAGGAAAAAAAAGTGAGAAAAAAAAAGTGTTGGAGACACCCGGACTCGAACCAGGGATCTCGAGGTTGGAAGTCAAGTGCGTTAACGATATACCAAAACATCTCCCATAGCGATTACACGTAAACGGGAAATGGAATTCAGAAATCCTACTTTGCAAGTGAAATATGAGCATGATTCCGACATCTAATCGAAAAATAAGGGTCACACTTTTGATAGCTCATTGTCTCAGCTACAACATATCCAAAGCTCAGCGAAAACAAAGATAAAACAACGGAGATTTTGCTCGCGAAAGACAGGAGTGTAGAATCCAGTTTTGAGAAAAAGTCATGTCCCTTAGACAATACACGCAAAATGCGAAAAATTGACATGCCTCCTTTAATCGCAAAAATACACCATGATACTTTTGTCAAAAATAAAAATTGTGAATACTGCATTTGTAGAAAATTGTCTCAGCTAGATGATTCCTAAATTTGAAAGAAAATTGATCGATATTTACAGAGATACAATCAATTTTCCAAAAATATGCTGACGTCATAATATGCAAATTGAAATTTTGAGATTGGAGGCCATTATGATGACGTCATGAGTTAATTGAGGATCAAATGAGACATGAAATCATATCTCTGACTCATAATCTATCCAAATATGAAAAAATATTAGGAGTTTCTATCTATTCTAAAGAGTTACAAAGAATTTTATATAGGCATGTTTTTGCCCATGTATTGTGGATAAAGATAACGCAAATCCGCGCGTGCTGTCAACTTTGACGGACGCTCATTGCGTTAATAAAAGGTGAACAAATTATCAAAATGCTTGGAAAAATGTACCAAATATGATGTCAGAAAAAAATCGGCGATTCTATGATGCAAAATGCCAGTACGCGCGAAAACGCGCGCGCATGCGCGCGTGCGTAATTTTTTATCAAATGCTCCATATGGCCTGAAACGTATGTAAAAAAAATTATGGATGATTTTGAGCATTTTAAAAAATTTCGCGCGCGTAAACGCGCGGACGAACGCGCACGCGAAAATTTGTGCACGTTTTTTGACCTCAAATTAACCGGACGGATATTGATCTTATTCATGATAAATATGAATGAAAAATTACTTTCCGTTATGAATATATGATCATAAGTTGATTTTCACAAAATGGCGCCTGGATGACGTCACGATAATTTTGAGTCTTTGAAAAGTCACGCAGTTCTAAGTTAGACTAAGATCTATTATCATTGAAAGTTTCATGACAATGGCTTTATTCAGTCTTGAGATATCCTGCGAACAAATTCGAGGAAGAATAATAATAAATAATAATAATAATAATAATAAACTAGACTTTAATTCGTCACTTAGACGAATTAGGTGATACGTATGATAGTGGTTTACATAGCGAATAATGCATTACACGATATTTTATTTTGTAAAATGCTTCTCCCATTTATATGCTTTTCCCATTATGATCTATTCATATGTCAAGATTAAATTGTGTCTCCTTGATCATCATGGATCTAGGGAAGATAGATTGAAACAATATATGACCTTTGACCCTGTGCAGTAACCAGTTACACATTTGACTCTAATTTACATCATGAAGAACACCTTTTGACGATTTTTATCTTATTCAAAGAAATGAAAATGTAATTGATAAATGATTATCATCATTATGATAATGATGATCATGATGATCATGATCATGATCATAAGCGCGATCATGACATCTTATTGAAAAAAAAGAGGGTTGATTTAGATAGCATATAGTCTCAGCTACAACATACTCAAAAATCAACAAAATCCAAGCCGAAATAACGGCGATATTGCTCGCAAAAGACAGGAATGTAGAATCCAGATTTGAAAAAAAAAGTCATCTCCCATAGGGATTACACGCAAAAAGTAATGGATTAAGTGAAAATAGGGTAATAATAAAGTAAAAAGGGTTATTTATGACATTATTTGCGAATCTACGTGTTTAAATAATCAAAGGAGATGGTACAGTGAAGGTCAAAAGGAAAAAAAAAGTGAAAAAAAAAAGTGTTGGAGACACCCGGAATCGAACCAGGGATCTCGAGGTTGGAAGTCAAGTGCGTTACCGATATACCAAAACATCTCCCATAGCGATTAATTACACGTAAACGGGAAATGGAATTCAGAAATCCTACTTTGCAAGTGAAAAATGAGCATGATCCCGGCATCTAATCGAAAAATAAAAGACACACTTTTGATAGCTCATTGTCTCAGCTACAACATATCCAAAGCTCAGCGAAAACAAGGCTAAAACAACGGAGATTTTGCTCGCGAAAGACAGGAGTGTAGAATCCAGTTTTGAGAAAAAGTCATGTCCCATAGAGAATACACGCAAAATGCGAAAAATTGACATGACTCCTTTAATCGCAAAAATACCCCATGATACTTGTGTCAAAAATAAAAATTGTGAATACTACATTTGTAGAAAAATGTCTCAGCTAGAACGTATTAAAATTAAAAAGAAAATTGATCCATCTTTACAGAGATACAATCAAATTTCCAAAAATATGCTGACGTCATAATATGCAAATTGAAATTTTGAGTTTGGAGGCAATTATGATGACGTCATGAGTTAATTGAGGATAAAATGAGACATGAAATCATATTTCCGACTCATAATCTATCCAAATATGAAAAAATATTATGAGTTTCTATCTATTCTAAAGAGTTACAATGAATTTTATATAGGCATGTTTTTGCCCATGTATTGTGGATAAAGATAACGCAAATCCGCGCGTGCTGTCAACTTTGACGGACGCTCATTGCGTTAATAAAAGGTGAAAAAATTATCAAAATGCTTGGAAAAATGTACCGAATATGATGACAGAAAAAAATCGGCGATTCTATGTTGCAAAATGCCAGTACGCGCGAAAACGCGCGCGCATGCGCGTGTGCGTAATTTTTTTATCAAATGCTCCATATGGCCTGAAACGTATGCCAAAAAATTTTGGAATGATTTAGAGCATTTTAATTTTTTGCGCGCGCGTAAACGCGCGAACGAACGCGCACGCGCGCATTTACGCACGTTTATTGACCTGAAATTGACCGGACGGATATTGATCTTAATCGTGATAACTATGAATGAGAAATACTTTTCCGTTATGAAGATATGATCATAAGTTGATTTTCACAAAATGGCGCCTGGATGACGTCACGATGACTTTGAGTCTTTGAAAAGTCACGCAGTTCTAAGTTAGGCTAAGATCTATCATCATGGCAAGTTTCATGATAATGGCTTTAGCCATTCTTGAGATATCCTGCGAACAAAATTGAGGAAGAATAATAATAATTTCTTCTATACAGACACAAAATAAATACTAGACTTTAATTCGTCACTTAGACGAATTAGGTGATACGTATGATAATGGTTTACATAACGAATAATGCATTACACGATATATTATTTTGTAAAATGCTTCTCCCATTTATATGCTTCTCCCATTATGATCTATTCATATGTCAAGATTAAATTGTGTCTCCTTGATCATCATGGATCTAGGGAAGATAGATTGAAACAATATATGACCTTTGACCCTGTGCAGTAACCAGTTACACATTTGACTCTAATTTACATCATGAAGAACACCTTTTGACGATTTTTATCTTATTCAAAGAAATGAAAATGTAATTGATAAATGATTATCATCATTATGATAATGATGATCATGATGATCATGATCATGATCATGAGCGCGATCATGACATCTTATTGAAAAAATGAGAGTTGATTTAGATAGCATATAGTCTCAGCTACAACATACTAAAAAATCAACAAAATCCAAGCCGAAATAACGGCGATATTGCTCGCAAAAGACAGGAATGTAGACTCCAGATTTTAGAAAAAGTCATCTCCCATAGGGATTACACGCAAAAAGTAATGGATTAAGTGAAAATAGGGTAATAATAAAGTAAAAAGGGTTATTTATGACATTATTTGCGAATCTACGTGTTTCAATAATCAAAGATGATGGTACAGTGAAGGTCAAAAGGAAAAAAAAGTGAGAAAAAAAAAGTGTTGGAGACACCCGGACTCGAACCAGGGATCTCGAGGTTGGAAGTCAAGTGCGTTACCGATATACCAAAACATCTCCCATAGCGATTACACGTAAACGGGAAATGGAATTCAGAAATCCTACTTTGCAAGTGAAATATGAGCTTGATCCCGGCATCTAATCGAAAAATAAAAGGCACACTTTTGATAGCTCATTGTCTCAGCTACAACATATCCAAAGCTCAGCGAAAACAAAGCTAAAACAACGAAGATTTTGCTCGCGAAAGACAGGAGTGTAGAATCCAGTTTTGAGAAAAAGTCATGTCCCATAGAGAATACACGCAAAATGTGAAAAATTGACATGCCTCCTTTAATCGCAAAAATACACCTTGATACTTGTGTCAAAAATAAAAATTGTGAATACTACATTTGTAGAAAATTGTCTCAGCTAGAACATATCAAAATTAAAAAGAAAATTGATCTATATTTACAGAGATACAATCAATTTCCCAAAAATATGCTGACGTCATAATATGCAAATTGAAATTTTGAGTTTGGAGGCCATTATGATGACGTCATGAGTTAATTGAGGATAAAATGAGACATAAAATCATATCTCCGACTCATAATCTATCCAAATATGAAAGAATATTAGGAGTTTCTATCTATTCTAAAGAGTTACAATGAATTTTATATAGGCATGTTTTGCCCATGTATTGTGGATAAAGATAACGCAAATCCGCGCGTGCTGTCAACTTTGACGGACGCTCATTGCGTTATTAAAAGGTGAACAAATTATCAAAATGCTGGGAAAAATGTACTGAATATGATGACAGAAAAAAAATCGGCGATTCTATGTTGCAAAATGCCAGTACGCGCGAAAACGCGCGCGCATGCGCGTGTGCGTAATTTTTTTATCAAATGCTCCATATGGCCTGAAACGTATGCAAACAAAATTTGGGATGATTTAGAGCATTTTTAATTTTTGCGCGCGCGTAAACGCGCGGACGAACGCGCACGCGCGCATTTGCGCACTTTTATTGACCCTAACTTGACCGGACGGATATTTATCTTAATCGTGATAATTATGAATAAGAAATACTTTTCCGTTATGAAGATATGATCATTAGTTGATTTTCACAAAATGGCGCCTGGATGACGTCACGATAATTTTGACCCTCTAAAAAGTCACGCAGTTCTAAGTTAGAGTAAGATCTATCATCATGGCAAGTTTCATGATAATGGCTTTAGCCATTCTTGAGATATCCTGCGAACAAAATTGAGGAAGAATAATAATAATTTCTTCTATACAGACACAAAATAAATACTAGACTTTAATTCGTCACTTAGACGAATTAGGTGATACGTATGATAATGGTTTACATAACGAATAATGCATTACACGATATATTATTTTGTAAAATGCTTCTCCCATTCATATGCTTCTCCCATTATGATCTATTCATATGTCAAGATTACATTGTGTCTCCTTGATCATCATGGATCTAGGGAAGATAGATTGAAACAATATATGACCTTTGACCCTGTGCAGTAACCAGTTACACATTTGACTCTATAATTTACATCATAAAGAACACCTTTTGACGATTTTATCTTATTTAAAGAAATGAAAATGTAATTGATAAATGATTATCATCATTATGATAATGATGATCATGATGATCATGATCATGAGCGCAATCATGACATCTTATTGAAAAAATGAGGGGTGATTTAGATAGCATATAGTCTCAGCTACAACATACTCAAAAATCAACAAAATCCAAGCAGAACTAACGGCGATATTGCTCGCAAAAGACAGGAATGTAGACTCCAGATTTTAGAAAAAGTCATCTCCCATAGGGATTACACGCAAAAAGTAATGGATTAAGTGAAAATAGGGTAATAATAAAGTAAAAAGGGTTATTTATGACATTATTTGCGATTCTACGTGTTTAAATAATCAAAGGAGATGGTACAGTGAAAGTCAAAAGGAAAAAAAAAGTGAAGCAAAAAATTGTTGGAGACACCCGGACTCGAACCAGGGATCTCGAGGTTGGAAGTCAAGTGCGTTACCGATATACCAAAACATCTCCCATAGCGATTACACGTAAACGGGAAATGGAATTCTCACATCCTACTTTGCAAGTGAAATATGAGCATGATCCCGGTATCTAATCGAAAAATAAAAGCAAAATTGTGATAGCTTATGGTCTCAGCTACAACATATTCGAAGCTCAGCGGAAACTAAGCTAAAACAACGGAGATTTCGCTCGCGAAAGACATGAGTGTAGAATCCTGTTTTGAGAAAAAGTCATGTCCCATAGAGAATACACGCAAAATGTGAAAAATAGACATGCCTCCTTTAATCGCAAAAATACGCCACGACGCCTTTGTCAAAATGGAAAATCGTGATAACTATGTTTGTAGAAAATTGTCTCAGCTAGAACATAGCCAAATTTGGAAGAAAATCAATAAATATTACGAGAAATACACTAAATTTTCCATGAATATGCTGACGTCATAATATGCAAATTAAAATTTTGAGTTTGGAGGCCATTATGATGACGTCATGAGTTAATTGAGGGTCAAATGAGACATAGAATCATATCTTAGACTCATAATCTATCTAAATATGAAAAAATATTGGGAGTTCCTGTCTATTCTGAAGAGTTACAAAGAATTTTGTATAGGCATGTTTATTCTCATGTATTGTGGATAAAGATAACGCAGGTCCGAGCGCGCTGTCAACTTTGACGGACGCTCATTGCGTTATTAAAAGGTTAACAAGTTATCAAAATGCTTGGAAAAATGTGCCAAATATGATGATAGACAAAATTCGGCGATTTTATGTTGCAAAATGCTAGTACGCGCAAAAAACGCGCGCGCATGCGCGTGAGCATAATTTTTTGTCAAATGCTCAATATGGCCTAAAACGTATGCAAAAATTTTTTGGGATGATTTAGAGCATTTTAATTTTTTGCACGCGCGTAAACGCGCGAACGAACGCGCACGCGCGCATTTGCGCACGTTTATTGACCTGAAATTGACCGGACGGATATTGATCTAAATCGTGATAATTATGAATGAAAAATACTTTTCCGTTATGAAGATATGATCATAAGTTGATTTTCACAAAATGGCGCCTGGATGACGTCACGATGACTTTGAGTTTTTGAAAAGTCACGGAGTTCTAAGTTAGGCTAAGATCTATCATCATGGCAAGTTTCATGATAATGGCTTTAGCCATTCTTGAGATATCCTGCGAACAAAATTGAGGAAGAATAATAATAATTTCTTCTATACAGACACAAAATAAATACTAGACTTTAATTCGTCACTTTGACGAATTAGGTGATACGTGTGTAACATAATGAAGAACGCATTTTCACGATTTCATCTTTCTTTATTAAATACTACTTCCATTATGGTATATCCATTAGTCAAGTTTCAACTGTGTAGAACAGAGGGAGACAGAGCAATATAATAAGAAGAAGGCAAGGCAAGAGAAAGAGAGAGAGAGAGAGAGAGAGAGGGAGAGGATAAAAGTGTAGAGAGGGAAAGAGAGATAGAGAGTGAGAGAGACATGCAGAGACAGACCAAGTAAAGGAGAGGGGCAGAACATGAGGGGAGAAGGGAAACACAGCAAGAGAGAGGAGAGAGAGAGAGATGCAATTGAGAACAATGCCTTCCATATTTCTAGCATAAATAAGCTCTTTTGAATACTGGTCATGAAAGTGTTGCCGATAATCAAAAAACGATTATGTTCATGAATACGATGATGACGATATTAAAATGATGACCATGATTGAAAGTGGCACAGCGCCCCCTTCATGTTTTCGATTGAGGATCGTTATATATGATAACTGTTAACTATTACCAGGGAGAGTGCCCTGCTATTACTAAACATTGCAGAGATATACTTATACCAATCATTGAAGTGATATTTCGACGCACTAAATACGCAACAATGACGTCAATAGAGCTGATTATGACTAATAAGGACTATATCTTAATTAAGTTTCATGCTGCTTATTGACCGTTCCGTATTGGAAAGAAAGATCTACCGTTTGAATAACGTTTTAACGCACTAAGGATGTGAATGCTTCCGTGTGCCATCTGTCAAGTCTTGAGATAACATGCAAATAAAGTTTTTAAGCCCTTTTTTAATCAATTAAACATGAACACAGTGATTTATTTAGTCCTGATTCAATATAAAATATGAGTAAGATATTTATATTTTACCCATCCATAAACCAACATCTATAAGATGTTAATTCTAGAAATGATTGTTAGTATGCATGGCAGTGAATGGCTAAACGATTGAAATTGCCTCAAATTTCCTTTGATTTGATTTGTATACATGTAATACACTAATAAATGAGACACTGGGATGATGCAGAGAGAAAGGGGGAGACTATACAGAAATAGAGAGGCAGATCGAGACAAAACAAGAGATAAAGAGGAAGGCAGCAAGGCATCTCACCCATCTCCTTTTTTCTCAATTCTCTTTTCCCTCTTTCTTCTTCTACTTTTACTTCTTCTAATAATTCCCCTTTTTTTACAGTTTGGATAAAACATAACCTTTTTCTTGTAGTAGCTATTACCTAGAGGAAAATATAAATGTGTACAATTTGTCATATAAGTATTCGCATAATAACTTCGTCTCTATCATTTGTAATTTGTATAATGTGTAATGCTTGAATATTGATATCGATACCTTAGGATAGTGTTACTATACCCTCTGTCTATCCTCTTACCATCTTACCATCAACTTTTCTTTTCTTTCTTTGCTTTACATCATCATGATCTTCTTCACTTTGTGTATCTCCTTTTTATATCAAATGATTTCGGAAGATCAAAAATGAAATACAAATTTCGAAGTTGAATATTGTTTTTAACAATTTACTCATTCAGGTTCAATTCTTTAATTTCGATGTTATTTAATATGAATGTTTGAATATATTGTATTTTAAATTTGTAAAACATTTCCTAATTCATCCGTTTATGCCGCAATGCATTGTTGTTCTTTTATTTTTATTCTCAATCAAACCATCATCAATTAAACTCAATACTAGGACACTGCTAACGTTAAATTTTCACAAATAGGACATACGTGACTTCATAATTACTGCAAAGTTCTACGGAATTTGCAAATTCGACTTTCAATTGAAAATTGTGACATGATACCATCATCTGATCAAAAAACTAAAAGCACCGTTTTTATAGCCCATGGTCTCAGCTATAACATACCCCAACTTGGGAGAAAACAGAGCACACATAAGATAGATAGTGCTCATAGATGAATGCCATGTAGATTCATGATGTGAACGAAATTCACCTTCCATAGACATAACACGCAAATGACGAAAATTCTGACATGCGGCCTTTAACTGAATTTTGTACTATGATGACCTCATTAAAATGAAACTTAGTGAAAAGCGATCTTGTAGAGAATTGCCTTATCTACAACATATCGACATTTCAAAGAGAATCGATGAATATTGAGAGAAATACACTACATTTTCCATAAATACAATGACGTCATAATATGCAATTTTGTATTTTTGACTTCCAAGGCCATTATGATGACGTTAAGATGTACTTAATGGCCAAATGAGATATGAAATCATACCTCCGACTCATACTCTATCTAAATATGAAAAAAAAAATTGGCAATCCCTATTCATCCCAATGGACTTTTCATAGGCATGTTTTTGCCCATATATGCAATGTATTACAAAAATCGCGCGTACGGACGGTTATCTTGAACGGACGCTCATTCCGTTTTTAATAGTGATAAAGAGCTAAACATGGTATCAAATTTTCCGGAAAAATATGAGGAATATTCGGTCAAAAGCTTTTGCGGAGAAATTATTTTTCGTTCGGCCGTGACGAACGAAAACGTGCAAAAATGCGTGTTTTGCGTGATTTTTTATGAAATGCTTATAATGGCCTGAAACGTATGCAAAAAAAATTTAAGACGATTTTGAGCAATTTAAAATTTTACGCGCGCATTAACGCGCGCGCCTACGCGTACGCGCATTTTTGCGCGCATTTATTGACCTCAAATTGACCCGACGGATATTGATCTTAATCTTGATAAATATGAATGTAAAATTACTTTCCGTTATGAAGATATGATCATAAGTTGATTTTTACAAAATGGCGCCTGGATGACGTCACGATGACTTTGAGTCTTTGAAAAGTCACGCAGTTCTAAGTTAGACTAAGATCTATTATCATTGAAAGATTCATAACAATGGCTTCATTCAGTCTTGAGATATCCTGCGAACAAATTCGAGGAAGAATAATAATAAATAACTAGACTTTAATTCGTCACTTAGACGAATTAGGTGATACGTATGATATTGGTTTACATAACGAAGAATAAATTTAATACACGATAGCATATTTTTTTATAAAATACTTTTCCCATGATGATCTATCCATATGTCAAGTTTAAATTGTGTCGATCCCTTGATCATTATGGATCTAGGGAAGATAGATTGTAACAATATATGACCATTGACTCTATGCAGTAACCGGTTACACCTTTGACTCTAATTTACATCATGAAGAACACATTTTGACGAATTTATCTTATTCAAAGAAATGAAAATGTAATTGATAAATGACTATCATCATTATGATAATGATGATCATGATGATAATGAAGATGATCATGATCATGAGCGTGAGCCTGATATCTTATTGAAAAATGAGGGGTGATTTAGATAGCATATAGTCTCAGCTACAACATCCTCAAAATCAACAAATTCCAAGCAGGAATAACGGCGATATTGCTCGCAAAAGACAGAAATGTAGAATCAAGATTTGAGGAAAAGTAATCTCCCATAGGGATTACACACAAAAAGTAATGGTTTAAGTGAAAAAAAGGGTAATAATAAAGTAAATAGGGTTGTTTATTACATTATTTGCGGATCTAAGTGTTTTAATAATCCAAGGAGATGGTACAGTGAAAGGTCAAAAAGAAAAAAAAGTAAAGAAAAAAAATGGTTAGAGACGCCCGGACTCGAACCAGGGATCTCGAGGTTGGAAGTCTAGTGCGTTACCGATATACCAAAACATTTCCCATAGAAATTACACGTAAACGGGAAATCGAATGCTCAAATCTTACTTTGGAAGTGAAATATGAGAATAATCCCGGCATCTGATCGAAACATGAAAGGCACACGTGTGATAGATTATTGTCTCAGCTACAACATATTCGAAGCTCAGCAAAAACTAAGCTACTACAACGGAGATTTTGCTCGCAAAAGACAGGAATGTAGAATCCAGTTTTGAAAAAAAGTCATGTCCCATAGAGAATACACGCAAAATGTGCAAAATAGACATTCCTCCTTTAATCGCAAAAATACGCGATTGTGTCTTTGTCAAAATGAAAAACTACGGGTATAACATTGGTAGAAAATTGTCTCAGCTACAACATATCAAAATTTGGAAGAAAAACGATCAATATCTACAGAGATACAATCAATTTTCCAAAAATATGCTGACGTCATAATATGCGAATTGAAATTTTGAGTTTGGAGGCCATTATGATGACGTCATGGGTTAATTGAGGGTCAAATGAGACATGAAATCATATTTCCGACTCATAATCCAGCTAATTATGAAAGAATATTGGGAGTTCATATCTATTCTGAAGAGTTAAAAAGATTTTTGTATAGGCATGTTTTTGCTCATGTATTGTGGATAAAGATAACGCAGGTCCGCGCGCGCTGTCAACTTCGACGGACGCTCATTGCGTTATTAAAGGGTTAACAAGTTATCAAAATGCTTGGAAAAATGTACCAAATATGATGATAGAGAAATTTCGGCGATTCTAGGTTGCAAAACGCTAGTACGCGCAAAAAACGCGCGCGCATGCGCGTGAGCATATTTTTTTGTCAAATGCTCCATATGGCCTGAAACGTATGCAAAAAAAATTTGGGATGATTTAGAGCATTTTTAATTTTTGCGCGCGCGTAAACGCGCGGACAAACGTGCACGCGCGCATTTGCGCACGTTAATTGACTTGAAATTGACCGGAAGGATATTGATCTTAATCGTGATAATTATGACTGAGATATAACTTTCCGTTATGAAGATATGATCATAAGTTGATTTTCACAAAATGGCGCCTGGATGACGTCACGATGAATTTGAGTTTTTGAAAAGTCACGCAGTTCTAAGTTAGGCTAAGATCTATCATCATGGCAAGTTTCATGATAATGGCTTTAGCCATTCTTGAGATATCCTGCGAACAAAATTGAGGAAGAATAATAATAATTTCTTCTATACAGAGACAAAATAAATACTAGACTTTAATTCGTCACTTAGACGAATTAGGTGATACGTATGATAATGTTCTACATAACGAATAATGCATTACACGATATATTATTTTGTAAAATGCTTCTCCCATTTATTTGCTTCTCCCATTATGATCTATTCATATGTCAAGATTAAATTGTGTCTCCTTGATCATCATGGATCTAGGAAAGATAGATTGAAACAATACATGACCTTTGACCCTGTGCAGTAACCAGTTACACATTTGACTCTAATTTACATCATGAAGAACACCTTTTGACGATTTTATCTCATTCAAAGAAATGAAAATGTACTTGATAAATGATTATCATCATTATGATAATGATGATCATGATGATCATGATCATGAGCGCGATCATGACATCTTATTGAAAAAATGAGGGTTGATTTAGATAGCATATAGTCTCAGCTACAACATACTCAAAAATCCACAAAATCCAAGCAGAACTAACGGCGATATTGCTCACAAAAGACAGGAATGTAGACCCCAGATTTGAGAAAAAGTCATCTCCCTTAGGGATTACACGCAACAAGTAATGGATTAAGTGAAAATTCGGTAATAATAAAGTAAAAAGGGTTGTTTATGACATTATTTGCAATTCTACGTGTTTAAATAATCAAAGGAGATGGTATAGTGAAAGGTCAAAAGGAAAAAAAAAGTGAGAAAAAAAAAGTGTTGGAGACACCCGGACTCGAACCAGGGATCTCGAGGTTGGAAGTCAAGTGCGTTACCGATATACCAAAACATCTCCCATAGCGATTACACGTAAACGGGAAATGGAATTCAGAAATCCTACTTTGCAAGTAAAATATGAGCATGATCCCGGCATATGATCGAAAAATAAAGTGCACAATGGAGATAGCCTTTTTTCTCAGCTACAACATACCCGAAGCTCAGCAAAAACAAAGCTAAAACAACGGAGATGTTGTTCGCGAAAGAGGGAAATGTAGAATCCAGTTTTGAGAAATAGTCATGTGCCTTAGACAATACACGCAAAATGTTCAAAATTGACATGCCTCCTTTAATCGCAAAATTACGACATGATACTTTTGTCAAACTGGAAAGGTTTGGCCACTGCATTTGTAGAAAATTATCTCAGCTAGAACATATCGAAATTTAGGAGAAAAATAATATATATTTACAGAAATACAATCAATTTTCCAAAAATATGCAAACGTCATAATATGCAAATTTAAATTTTTAAATTTTGGAGGCCATTATGATGACATGACTTAATTGAGGGTCAAATGAGACATGAAATCATATCTCCATTTCATAATCTATCCAAATATGAAAAAAATATTAGGAGTTTCTATCTATTCTAAAGAGTTACAATGAATTTTATATAGGCATGTTTTTGCCCATGTATTGTGGATAAAGATAACGCAAATCCGCGCGTGCTGTCAACTTTGACGGACGCTCATTGCGTTAATAAAAGGCGAACAAATTATCAAAATGCTTGGAAAAATGTGCCAAATATGATGACAGAGAAAATTCGGCGATTCTATGTTGCAAATTGCCAGTACGCGCGGAAAAACGCACGCATGCGCGTGTGCGCGATTTTTTTGCGAAATGCTTTAAATGGCCTGAAACGTATGCAAACAAAATTTAAGACGATTTAAAGCATTTTTAATTTTTCCGCGAGCATTAACGCGCGCACGAACGCGTACGCGCGCGTTTACGCATTTTTAATGACCTAAACTTGACCGGACGGATATTGATCTTAATCATGATAAATATGAATGAAAAATTACTATCCGTTTTGAAGATATGATCATTAGTTGATTTTCACAAAATGGCGCCTGGATGACGTCACGATGACTTTGAGTCTTTGAAAAGTCACGCAGTTCTAAGTTAGACTAAGATCTATCATCATAGCAAGATTCATAACAATGGCTCTATTCAGTCTTGAGATATCCTGCGAACAAAATTGAGGAATAATAATAATAATTTCTTCTATACAGACACAAAATAAATACTAGACTTTAATTCGTCACTTAGACGAATTAGGTGATACGTATGATAATTGTTTACATAACGAATAATGCATTACACGATATATTATTTTGTAAAATGCTTCTCCCATTTATATGCTTCTCCCATTATGATCTATTCATATGTCAAGATTAAATTGTGTCTCCTTGATCATCATGGATCTAGGAAAGATAGATTGAAACAATATATGACCTTTGACCCTGTGCAGTAACCAGTTACACATTTGACTCTAATTTACATCATGAAGAACACCTTTTGACGATTTTATCTTATTCAAAGAAATGAAAATGTAATTGATAAATGATTATCATCATTATGATAATGATGATCATGATGATAATGATCATGATCATGAGCGCGATCATGACATCTTATTGAAAAAATGAGGGTTTATTTAGATAGCATATAGTCTCAGCTACAACATACTCAAAAACCAACAAAATCCAAGCATAAATAACGGCGATATTGCTCGCAAAAGATAGGAATGTAGACTCCAGATTTGAGAAAAAGTCATCTCCCTTAGGGATTACATGCAAAAAGTAATGGATTAAGTGAAAATAGGGTAATAATAAAGTAAAAAGGGTTGTTTATGACATTATCTGCGATTCTACGTGTTTAAATAATCAAAGGAGATGGTACAGTGAAGGTCAAAAGGAAAAAAAAGTGAAGAAAAAAATTGTTGGAGACACCCTGACTCGAACCAGGGATCTCGAGGTTAGAAGTCAAGTGCGTTACCGATATACCAAAACATCTCCCATAGCGATTACACGTAAACGGGAAATGGAATTCTGAAGTCCTACTTTGCAAGGGAAATATGAGCATGATCCCGGCATATGATCAAAAAAAGTGCACACTGGAGATAGCTCATTGTCTCAGCTCCATTATACCCGAAGCTCAGCAAAAACAAAGCTAAAACAACGGAGATATTGCTCGCGAAAGACGGAATTGTAGAATCCAGTTTTGAGAAATAGTCATGTCCCGTACACAATACACGCAAAATGTGAAAAATTGACATGCCTCCTTTAATCGCAAAAATACGACATGATACCTTTGTCAAACTGGAAAATTGTGGACCCTGCATTTGTAGAAAATTGTCTCAGCTACAACATATCAACATTTGCAAGAAAAAAATCAATATTTACAGAGATACAATCAATTGTCCAGAAATATGCAAACGTCATAATATCAAAATTTAAATTTTGAGTTCGGAGGCCATTATGATGACGTCATGAGTTAATTGAGGGTCAAATGAGACATGAAATCATATCTCCAACTCATAATCTATCCAAATATGAAAATATATTGGGAGTTCCCATCCATTCTGAAGAGTGACAATGAATTTTGTATAGGCATGTTTTTGCCCATGTATTGTGGATAAAGATAACGCAGATCCGCGCGTGCTGTCAACTTTGACGGACGCTCATTGCGTTATTAAAAAGTGAACAAGTTATCAAAATGCTTGGAAAATTGTACCAAATATGATGACAGAAAAAATTCGGCGATTCTATGTTGCAAAATGCTAGTACGCGCAAAAAACGCGCGCGCATGCGCATGTGAGTGATTTTTTGTCAAATGCTCCATATGGCCTGAAACGTATGCAAAAAGAATTTAGGATGATTTTGAGCATTTTAAATTTTTGCGCGCGCATTAACGCGCGCACGAACGCGTACGCGCACGTTTACGCACGTTTATTGACCTAAAATTGACCGGACGGATATTGATCTTAATCATGATAAATATGAAGGGAAAATTACTTTCCGTTATGAAGATATGATCATTAGTTGATTTTCACAAAATAGCGCCTGGATGACGTCACGATAATTTTGAGTCTTTGAAAAGTCACGCAGTTCTAAGTTAGACTAAGATCTATCATAATTGAAAGTTTCATGATAATGGCTTTTGCCATTCTTGAGATATCCTGCGAACAAAATTGAGGAAGAATAATAATAATTTCTTCTATACAGACACAAAATAAATACTAGACTTTAATTCGTCACTTAGACGATTTAGGTGATACGTATGATAATGGTTTACATAACGAATAATGCATTACACGATATATTATTTTGCTTCTCCCATTCATATGCTTCTCCCATTATGATCTATTCATATGTCAAGATTAAATTGTGTCTCCTTGATCATCATGGATCTAGGGAAGATAGATTGAAACAATATATGACCTTTGACCCTGTGCAGTAACCAGTTACACATTTGACTCTAATTTACATCATGAAGAACACCTTTTGACGATTTTATCTTATTCAAAGAAATGAAAATGTAATTGATAAATGATTAGCATCATTTTGATAATGATGATCGTGATGATCATGATCATGATCATGAGCGCGATCATGACATCTTATTGAAAAAATGAGGGTTGATTTAGATAGCATATAATCTCAGCTACAACATACTCAAAAATCAACAAAATCCAAGCCGAAATAACGGCGATATTGCTCGCAAAAGACAGGAATGTAGAATCCAGATTTGAAAAAAAAAATCATTTCCCATGGGGATTACACGCAAAAAGTAATGGATTAAGTGAAAATAGGGTAATAATAAAGTAAAAAGGGTTATTTATGACATTATTTGCGAATCTACGTGTTTAAATAATCAAAGGAGATGGTACAGTGAAGGTCAAAAGGAAAAAATAAGTGAAAAAAAAAAGTGTTGGAGACACCCGGAATCGAACCAGGGATCTCGAGGTTGGAAGTCAAGTGCGTTACCGATATAACAAAACATCTCCCATAGCGATTAATTACACGTAAACGGGAAATGGAATTCAGAAATCCTACTTTGCAAGTGAAATATGAGCATAATCCCGGCATCTGATCGAAATATAAAAGGCACACGTGTGATAGCTTATTGTCTCAGCTACAACATATTCGAAGCTCAGCGAAAACAAAACTAAAATATGGGAGATTTCGCTCGCAAAAGATAGGAGTGTAGAATCCAGTTTTGAGAAAAAGTCATGTCCCATAGAGAATACACGCAAAATGTGAAAAATTGACATGCCTCCTTTAATCACAAAAGTACGCCTTGATGCCTTAGTCAAAATGAAAAATTGTAGCAACTATACTTGTAGCAAATTGTCTCAGCTAGAACATATCAAAATTTAAAAGAAAATTGATCCATATTTACAGAGATACAATTAATTTTCCAAAAATATGCTGACGTCATAATATGCAAATTGAAATTTTGAGTTTGGAGGCCATTATGATGACATCATGAGTTAATTGAGGGTCAAATGAGACATGAAATCATATCTCCAACTCATAATCTATCTAAATATGAAAACATATTGGGAGTTCCCATCCATTCTGAACAGTTACAATGAATTTTGTATAGGCATGTTTTTGCCAATGTATGGTGGATAAAGATAACGCAGATCTGCGCGTGCTGTCAACTTTGACGGACGCTCATTGCGTTATTAAAAGGTGAACAAGTTATCAAAATGCTTGGAAAAATGTATCAAATATAATGACAGAAAAAATTCGGCGATTCTATATTGCAAAATGCCAGTACGCGCGAAAATGCGCGCGCATGCGCGTGTGCGTAATTTTTTTATCAAATGCTCCATATGGCCTGAAACGGATGTAAAAAAAAATTGGGATGATTTGGAGCATTTTAATTTTTTTCGCGCGCGTAAACGCGCGGACATAAGCGTACGCGCATTTTTGCGCGCATTTATTGACTTGAAATTGACCGGACGGATATTGAGTTTAATCATGATAAATATGAATGAAAAATGGCTTTCCTTTATGAAGATATGATCATAAGTTGATTTTCACAAAATGGCGCCTGGATGACGTCACGATGACCTTGACTGTCTGAAAAGTCACACAGTTCTAAGTTAGACTAAGATCTATCATCATTGAAAGTTTCATGATAATGGCTTTATTCAGTCTTGAGATATCCTGCGAACAAATTCGAGGAAGAATAATAAAAATAAATAATAATAATAATAATAATAATAAAGAAAAATCTTGACGAAATCAAAAGGTGATACGTTGACTTCGTTACGTATCACCTAAAAAAAATAAATAAAAATCTTGACGAAATCAATAGGTGATACGTTGACTTCGTTACGTATCACCTATACTTTGTACGCATCACCTAATGATTCCTTCAAAATTTGCAATTTCAACTTTCGATTGAAAATTTCGATATGATCCCAACATCTGATCGAAAAACAAAGTACACCGTTTTTATAGCCCATGGTCTCAGCTATAACATACCCCAATTTGGGAGAAAACAGAGCACACATAAGATAGATAGTGCTCATAGATGAATGCCATGTAGATTCATGATGTGAACGAAATTCACCTTCCATAGACATAACACGCAAATGACGAAAATTCTGACATGTGGCCTTTAATTGAATTTTGTACTATGATGACCTCATTAAAATGAAACTTAGTGAAAAGTGATCTTGTAGAGAATTGCCTTATCTACAACATATCGACATTTCAAAGAGAATCGATGAATATTGAGAGAAATACACTACATTTTCCATAAATACAATGACGTCATAATATGCAATTTTGTATTTTTGACTTCCAAGGCCATTATGATGCCGTCAAGATGTACTTAATGGCCAAATGAGATATGAAATCATACCTCCGACTCATACTCTATCTAAATATGAAAAAAAAATTGGCAATCCCTATTCATCCCAATGGACTTTTCATAGGCATGTTTTTGCCCATATATGCAATGTATTACAAAAATCGCGCGTACGGACGGTTATCTTGAACGGACGCTCATTCCGTTTTTAATAGTGATAAAGAGCTAAACATGGTATCAAATTTTCCGGAAAAATATGAGGAATATTCGGTCAAGAGCTTTTGCGGAGAAATTATTTTTCGTTCGGCCGTGACGAACGAAAACGTGCAAAAATGCGTGTTTTGCGTGATTTTTTATGAAATGCTTAAAATGGCCTGAAACGTATGCAAAAAAAATTTAAGACGATTTTGAGCAATTTAAAATTTTACGCGCGCATTGACGCGCGCGCCTACGCGTACGCGCATTTTTGCGCGCATTTATTGACCTCATATTGATCCGACGGATATTGATCTTAATCTTGATAAATATGAATGAAAAATTTCTTTACGTTATGGAGATATGATCATAAGTTGATTTTCACAAAATGGCGCCTGGATGACGTCACGATAATTTTGAGTCTTTGAAAAGTCACGCAGTTCTAAGTTAGACTAACATCTATCATCATTGAAAGATTCATGACAATGGCTTTATTCAGTCTTGAGATATCCTGCGAACAAATTCGAGGAAGAATAATAAATAAAAAAAAAAATAAATAAAAATCTTGACGAAATCAATAGGTGATACGTTGACTTCGTTACGTATCACCTAAAAAGAAAATCTTGACGAAATCAAAAGGTGATACGTTGACTTCGTTACGTATCACCTAATGATTCCTTCAAAATTTGCAATTTCAACTTTCGATCGAAAATTTTAACATGATCCCAACATCTGATTAAAAAACAAAGTACACCGTTTTTATAGCCCATGGTCTCAGCTATAACATACCCCAATTTGGGAGAAAACAGAGCACACATAAGATAGATAGTGCTCATAGATGAATGCCATGTAGATTCATGATGTGAACGAAATTCACCTTCCATAGACATAACACGCAAATGACGAAAATTCTGACATGTGGCCTTTAATTGAATTTTGTACTATGATGACCTCATTAAAATGAAACTTAGTGAAAAGTGATCTTGTAGAGAATTGCCTTATCTACAACATATCGACATTTCAAAGAGAATCGATGAATATTGAGAGAAATACACTACATTTTCCATAAATATAATGACGTCATAATATGCAATTTTGTATTTTGACTTCCAAGGCCATTATGATGACGTCAAGATGTACTTAATGGCCAAATGAGATATGAAATCCTACCTCCGACTCATACTCTATCTAAATATGAAAAGAAAATTGGCAATCCCTATTCATCCCAATGGACTTTTTATAGGCATGTTTTTGCCCATATATGCAATGTATTACAAAAATCGCGCGTACGGACGGTTATCTTGAACGGACGCTCATTCCGTTTTTAATAGTGATAAAGAGCTAAACATGGTATCAAATTTTCCGGAAAAATATGAGGAATATTCAGTCAAAAGCTTTTGCGGAGAAATTATTTTTCGTTCGGCCGTGACGAACGAAAACGTGCAAAAATGCGTGTTTTGCGTGATTTTTTATGAAATGCTTATAATGGCCTGAAACGTATGCAAAAAAAATTTAAGACGATTTTGAGCAATTTAAAATTTTACGCGCGCGTTGACGCGCGCGCCTACGCGTACGCGCATTTTTGCGCGCATTTATTGACCTCATATTGATCCGACGGATATTGATCTTAATCTTGATAAATATGAATGTAAAATTACTTTCCGTTATGAAGATATGATCATAAGTTGATTTTTACAAAATGGCGCCTGGATGACGTCACGATGACTTTGAGTCTTTGAAAAGTCACGCAGTTCTAAGTTAGACTAAGATCTATCATCAGTGAAAGATTCATAACAATGGCTTTATTGAGTCTTGAGATATCCTGCGAACAAATTCGAGGAAGAATAATAATAAAAAAAAAAAGAAAATCTTGACGAAATCAAAAGGTGATACGTTGACTTCGTTACGTATCACCTAACTAGACTTTAATTCGTCACTTAGACGAATTAGGTGATACGTATGATAATGGTTTACATAACGAATAATGCATTACACGATATATTATTTTGTAAAATGCTTCTCCCATTTATATGCTTCTCCCATTATGATCTATCCATATGTCAAGATTAAATTGTGTCTCCTTGATCATCATGGATCTAGGGAAGATAGATTGAAACAATATATGACCTTTGACCCTGTGCAGTAACCAGTTACACATTTGACTCTAATTTACATCATGAAGAACACCTTTTGACGATTTTATCTTATTCAAAGAAATGAAAATGTAATTGATAAATGATTATCATCATTATGATTATGATGATCATGATGATAATGATCATGATCATGAGCGCGATCCTGACATCTTATTGAAAAAATAAGGATTGATTGAGATAGCATATAGTCTAAGCTACAACATACTCAAACATCAACAAAATCCAAGCAGAACTAACGGCGATATTGCTCGCAAAAGACAGGAATGTAGACTCTAGATTTGAGAAAAAGTCATCTCCCATAGGGATTACACGCAAAAAGTAATGGATTAAGTGATAATAGGGTAATAATAAAGTAAAAAGGGTTGTTTATGACATTATTTGCGATTCTACGTGTTTAAAAAATCAAAGGAGATGGTACAGTGAAAGGTCAAAAGGAAAAAAAAGTGAAGAAAAAATTGTTGGAGACACCCGGACTCGAACCAGGGATCTCAAGGTTAGAAGTCCAGTGCGTTACTGATATACCAAAACATCTCCCATAGAGATAACACGTAAACGGGAAATGGAATTCTGAAGTCCTACTTTGCACGTGAAATATGAGCATGATCCCGGCATCTAATCGAAAAATAAAAGACACACTTTTGATAGCTCATTATCTCAGCTACAACATATCCGAAGCTCAGCGAAAACAAAGCTAAAACAACGGAGATATTGCTCGCAAAAAAGGGAAATGTAGAATCCAGTTTTGAGAAATAGTCATGTCCCATAGACAATACACGCAAAATGTGAAAAATTGACATGCCTCCTTTAATCGCAAAAATACGACATGATACCTTTGTCAAACTGAAAAATTGTGGACACTGCATTTGTAGAAAATTATCTCAGCTAGAAGATATCAAAATTTGCAAGAAAGAAAATCAATATTTACAGAGATACAATCAATTGTCCAAAAATATGCAAACGTCATACTATCAAAATTTAAATTTTGAGTTCGGAGGCCATTATGATGACGTCTTTAGTTAATTGAGGGTCAAATGAGACATGAAATCATATCTCCACCCCTTAATCTATCTAAATATGAAAAAAATATTGGGAGTTCCTATCTATTCTGAAGAGTTACAAAGAATTTTGTATAGGCATGTTTTTGCTCATGTATTGTGGACAAAGAAAACGCAGGTCCGCGCGCGCTGTCAACTTTGACGGACGCTCGTTGCGTTATTAAAAGGTTAACAAGTTATCAAACTGCTTGGAAAAATGTGCCAAATATGATGATAGAGAAAATTTGGCGATTCTATGTTGCAAAATGCTAGTACGCGCAAAAAACGCGCGCGCATGCGCGTGAGCATAATTTTTTGTCAAATGCTTTAAATGGCCTGAAACGTATGCAAAAAAAATTTAGGATGATTTAGAGCATTTTTAATTTTTGCGCGCGCGTAAACGCGCGGATGAACGCGCACGCGCGCATTTACGCACGTTTATTGACCTGGAATTGACGGGACGGATATTGATCTTAATCATGATAATTATGAATGAGAAATACTTTTCCGTTATGAAGATATGATCATAAGTTGATTTTCACAAAATGGCGTCTGGATGACGTCACGATGACTTTGAGTTTTTGAAAAGTCACGCAGTTCTAAGTTAGACTAAGATCTATCATCATGGCAAGTTTCATGATAATGGCTTTAGCCATTCTTGAGATATCCTGCGAACAAAATTGAGGAAGAATAATAATAATTTCTTCTATACAGACACAAAATAAATACTAGACTTTAATTCGTCACTTTGACGAATTAGGTGATACGAAGCTATTTTTGTATCATGAATGTGTGCCAATGATGATCTAATGATAATATTCATCAATACGATAATGACGATATTGATGATGATGATTTTTTGGTTTTAAATGACGATGACCATGATTAAAAGTGGTATAGCGCCCCCTTCAGGTATTTGATAGAGAATTGTTATATGATTAAACTATTAATTTACTAAACAAGCTCAAATTTTCGCCTGATTGCAGAGCCTACCAATCATTGAACTGATATTTCGATGCACTACATACGCAACATAATGAACAAGTCTAGACTGGAATGTAGTATCAATCACCTCCCATAGGCATAAGACGCATATTAAGCAAAAATCTAATGATGTCATCAAAATGAATAAATATTGGTAATAATCTTGTGAAGAATTGTCTCAGCTACAACATATCAAAATTTAGAAGAAATTTGATCAATATTTGCAGAGATACAATCATTTTCCGTAAATATGTTGACATCATAATATGCAAATTCGTATTTTGAGTTCCAAGGTCAATATGATTATGTAAAAATATACTTAATGGCCAAATGAGACATGAAATCATATCTCCGACTCATACTCTATCTAAATATAAAAAAAGAAATGGCAGTCCTTATTCATCCCAACGAACTCAAACCAAGTAGAAGGATTGTGTCCGTTCACGTTTCACGCAGCGCAATGGCACCGCTCGAGTGCGCCCGCCGCCATTTTGCGTAGTACAAGAAATCGCCTGCGCATACGTATTGTGTACAAGCTCCTATTGCAATTGGAGGAAGGGACGTCCAGAAACCAGGGTTTTATTGTTAGTTTTGGTGAAAAATATCTTTACATATATTGTTTATGCCCTTTTCCAAGTCCCATACAGATGTTTGATGACTTGAATATTGGAATAAGAGCGGCAGCTTGGACAGTAGGGGAGTTGAAATTTTAGGGGTTTTTTTTGCATAAAGACTAAAAGAGCTAGACTATTTGTTAAATATCTTTTGTGGTATTAGGCTAGTTTTGTCTCTTTCTGTGATAGAAAGAATATATCAAATTATTTAGGCTCTATCTATATAAATCACTCCCACTTTCTCTTTACACACACTCGTAAATTCTCAGTCTTTGTGTTTCTCTTCCCACTCCCCCTCTCTTTTTCTTTCACACTCCCCCTCTCCCCTTCTTTCTCTCTACCCCTTTCTCTACTCCCTCTCTCTTTCTCTCTATCCCCTTCTCTCTCTCCCTCTCTTTTTCTTTCACTCTCCCTTTCTTTCTCTCTTTCTCTCTATCCCCTTCTCTTTTTCTCTCCCCCTTTTTCTTTCACTCTCCCCCTCTCTCTTTTTGTCTCTCTCCCCTCTCTCTTTCTCTATCCCTTTGATTATTGGCACTGCAGAAGTAGGCCCACTGAATATTAATATTATTTCTTTTCTTTCCCTTGGGAGCTAGGCTACCATTTAGCTGCCAGATATTATTTTCATCCCATATAGGCATATTAAAGATTTGTCTAAGAAGTGTTAAGTAATGACACATTGTGGCAACTATTCACATGTCTTTCCACATAATTGTGAATACTTTCATCTTTATTAAGTTTTTTTTTTAACCTTGGCATTGCGCTATGTATTACATGAATGTATACAGTACATATCAAAACACCCATGAACTATTGCAATGGTGGATATGAAGAAAAAAATCCTCAATGGTGTGGAAAAAACGTTCCTCAAGCAAGCAATCATGGCACATTATGTTTATACCGGCACATTTCTTATTCATTTTAACACACAGAGAAATAATCACATGTACATTTGCATTTGACTGACTACAATGTACAAAAGGCAAGATTTTCTCCCTTTTAGCACTCAAAACTTGAACATAGACATCAACAAGATATAATACATATGAATCAGTATTTCCCTCTCTTTGGTTTGTTCATGAAGTGTACGGATTCATCTGATTTCAGTGAAAACTTTTAAAACAGATTTTTACTCTAGATGAAAGTTGCAACTTTCATTTAGCTCAAGCTCTTTCAGTTGGTAAACATGGATACAACCATTGCAACTACAGTTTGAATTCAATAGTGTAGAATAGATGACACTGCACATTGAACAATGAAATCATTGGACAATATTTTATAACAAAACAGGGATCGTTTGCATACACCGTAAACCTCTGTATACAGATTTTCATACAACATAATGAGTGACTTCCTTATCTAATTTGACGAAACAATTTGTTTGTACACACATGTATGTGGCACTATGCCATCACCGAATACATTATCCATTATCAAAAAACATACGCACAATAATTTGTAAATAGCTTTGGGAACCATAAGTGATCAGAGTCAAGTTAAAAATTAATACAAAATTTAAAGAAAATCCCTTTCCCTGAAACACGTTGACAATAATCCAATTTTTTTTAAATTTCTTTGATGCCTCTTTCGCAAATTCTAATCTCAAATCTAATTTATGCAATCAGATTCAAACTATACCTAAACCTGTCAGACAGAAGACAGGCTAGTGTCAATAATAGAATCACACAATTCCTTTCTCTCTGGGTAAGCCTAGATGTATAAAACACAAAATAGACCAAAAGGGCAAACATCGTAATAAATATCGTATACTATATTATCCCTGTAGTGCACATTCTGTCACTTTCAGAGGGAAGGAGAAGATGAAATAGTCTGTTTGAATTAGTATATTTATTTCATCAATGGTGAAATATTATGTAAAAAAATACACATAAATAAGATTGACAAATTTTTTACCCTTTTACAGCAGAAATCCCCAAATATTTCAAAATGTATATGTCTTTAAAGATATACATGTACCAGAATAATGGGAGCTTCGCAAAATATTGCCTGGTGTTTTTTGTCTTGATTTGTATTTCAAGTGCTGTGCTTTACTATAGGCCATATGAAATCACTACATAATCTACACATATTCATCTGAGGAGTAAGTTTTAGAGGACGTAGGAAGGTTCATGCAGGTAGCTTCTTTAACTGCCATGACTGACAGGTCGTAACTTTCACAATGACCAACTTTGATGAGTAAAATGTGTTTTACAACAATTTAAATGTCCAAAATTAAGGTGTAAATTTTGAGTAAATTCCAGTAAATTTCTTACAATAATGCTTGAAAGTCTGACGACTCACGGGAAATTGTGTCATTATTAATACCAGCGCCGCGATGCAACATGTTCATAAGTTCAAGTTAAAGGTAATACAAAGTTTTGGGAAAATTTGAAAATTGGGTGGATAGTGAATCTTTACAATTTTGATATATTTGGATGCCCCTGTGTATTATAAGCACTAAAAAAATTAGCCCCCAAAACACTTCTGTTTTCGAGAAAAATTGAATATAAAAATTTACCGGTGCTCCCTGTAAATTTTGATAAATTTCAAATAGCGCCTATGGCCGTACAATGGTAGCTGCGACCATGAAAATCTCAGAATATGTAGTTGTGATATATAATTTCCAAATGGGAATAGCTAATCTGTCGATTTTAGTTAAAAAACATTGTTTTATATGTGTGTGTGTGTGTGTGTATTTGGGTTTTTACAGACGTGTATCAATCAGATATGATTATTTACGTCTGGGGACCGACTTTTAACGTCACCATCCGAAAGACGTGACTCAGTTTCGAACCTGCGTTCTCGGCTGAATCAGTTTGTAACTTCCACTGTTAGCTGGATTACAGGCGCACGCCACTAGTAGTAGTTATTTACGTCCCAGACGTAAATAATCATATCTGATTGATACACGTCTGTAAAAACCCAATACACGCTTAATTAATATCTTGACCTTGAGAGGGAGCTATACGACAAAAGAAGTTTATTACTTACAATTTCATAATTTTAGACTCGATTTCAACCGCGACAACGATCAATGAATATTTTAGGAACGCATTCGCTTCCAATATGTTAATTTGAACCAAATTCATGACCCAGCATACCAAAACTTAGTAATACCTTTAATCTTCAAAGTAACTTGAACCAAGTTTCACCAAGTCAAACAAAGAAAGTGACCTGCTTATGCCCCAATGATTCCCCCCCCCCCCAAAAAAAAAAAAAAAACACAAAACAGTACAGTATTCTCTGGATATCATGTATTCGATATTATCGGTTTATGATACTTTGCAGCTCTGTGGAATTCAATATTTTTGATAGTTCATAGCCGATGTCATTGAACTCGAGCGAAAACAGTTCACAAACATGGAAATGAATAGATGGGACCGATGTACAAATACACGCTTTAGTCTGTGGCTTTCTGCGTTCGGATTATCATGCAAAACTGTTTATTTTTGCCATGTTTTTAATGAAGTGATCACTTAACTATGAAAGGTTATTCCAGAGCCTCTTTTAAGGCGATTGGTGCAGTTGAAAGCTGTACAATATGGCATTTTGCAGACGAAAGTTGAGCATACACATAGCACGTAGTCGCAGTTCGCTTTCACAACGCTCGTTCTATCCAAGATGGCGCACGGCGGTGCAATTCAGCGGTCTCGGAAAATCCTTCTACTTACTTGGATTTCGATGATTCATCCCGATGTACTTTTTATAGGCATGTTTTTGCCCATATATGCTATGTAATACATGAGCTAGCACGCACGGATATTTATCTTCAACGGACGCTCATTCCGTTATTAATAGTGATAAAGAGATGAACATGGTATCAAATTGTTCAGAAAAATATGAGGAATATCCTGTCAAAAAAAAATTGAGGGGTAATTATTTTTCGTTCGGCCGTGACGAACGAAAACGCGCATAAATGTGTGTTTTGCGCGATTTTTTATGAAATGCTTATAATGGCCTAAAACGTATGCAAAAAAAAATTAAGACGATTTTGAGCAATTTAAAAATTTAAGCGCGCGTAAACGCGCACATCTAGGCGTACGCGCATTTTTACGCGCATTCGTTGACCTAAAATTGACCGGACGGATATTGATCTTCATCGTGATAAATATGAATGAGAAATTACTTTTCGTTATGACGATATGATCATAAGTTGATTTTCACAAAATGGCGCCTGGATGACGTCACGATAACCTTGAGTCTTTAAAAAATCACGCAGTTCCAAGTTAGACTAAGATTTATCATCATGGCAAGTTTCATGATTATGGCTTAATTCATTCTTGAGATATCCTGCGAACAAATTCATGGCAGAATAATAAAAATAATAAAGAAAATCTTGACGAAATCAAAAGGTGATACGTCTACGTACGTATCACCTAAAAATAAAAAAAATAAAGAAAATCTTGACGAAATCAATAGGTGATACGTAGACTTCGTTACGTATCACCTAATGATTCCTTCAAAATTTGCAATTTCAACTTTCGATTGAAAATTGCGATATGATCCCAACATCTGATCGAAAAACAAAGTACACCATTTTTATAGCCCATGGTCTCAGCTATAACATACCCCAATTTGGGAGAAAACAGAGCACACATAAGATAGATAGTGCTCATAGATGAATGCCATGTAGATTCGTGATGTGAACGAAATTCACCTTCCATAGACATAACACGCAAATGACGAAAATTCTGACATGTGGCCTTTAATTGAATTTTGTACTATGATGACCTCATTAAAAAGAAACTTAGTGAAAAGTGATCTTGTAGAGAATTGCCTTATCTACAACATATCGAAATTTCAAAGAGAATTGATGAATATTGAGAGAAATACACTACATTTTCCATAAATACAATGACGTCATAATATGCAATTTTGTATTTTTGACTTCCAAGGCCATTATGATGACGTTAAGATGTACTTAATGGCCAAATGAGATATGAAATCATACCTCCGACTCATACTCTATCTAAATATGAAAAAAAAATTGGCAATCCCTATTCATCCCAATGGACTTTTTATAGGCATGTTTTTGCCCATATATGCAATGTATTACAAAAATCGCGCGTACGGACGGTTATCTTGAACGGACGCTCATTCCGTTTTTAATAGTGATAAAGAGCTAAACATAGTATCAAATTTTCCGGAAAAATATGAGGAATATTCGGTCAGAAGCTTTTGCGGAGAAATTATTTTTCGTTCGGCCGTGACGAACGAAAACGTGCAAAAATGCGTGGTTTGCGTGATTTTTTATGAAATGCTTATAATGGCCTGAAACGTATGCAAACAAAAATTTAAGACGATTTTGAGCAATTAAAAATTTTACGCGCGCATTAACGCGCGCGCCTACGCGTACGCGCATTTTTACGCGCATTTATTGACCTCAAATTGACCCGACGGATATTGATCTTATTCATGATAAATATGAATGAAAAATAACTTTCCGTTATGAAGATATGATCATAAGTTGATTTTCACAAAATGGCGCCTGGATGACGTCACGATTATTTCGAGTCTTTGAAAAGTCATGCAGTTCTAAGTTAGACTAAGATCTATCATCATTGAAAGTTTCATGACAATGGCTTTTGCCATTCTTGAGATATCCTGCGAACAAAATTGAGGAAGAATAATAATAATTTCTTCTATACAGACACAAAATAAATACTAGACTTTAATTCGTCACTTAGACGAATTAGGTGATACGTATGATAATGGTTTACATAACGAATAATGCATTATACGATATATTATTTTGCTTCTCCCATTCATATGCTTCTCCCATTATGATCTATTCATATGTCAAGATTAAATTGTGTCTCCTTGATCATCATGGATCTAGGGAAGATAGATTGAAACAATATATGACCTTTGACCCTGTGCAGTAACCAGTTACACATTTGACTCTAATTTACATCATGAAGAACACCTTTTGACGATTTTATCTTATTCAAAGAAATGAAAATGTAATTGACAAATGATTAGCATCATTATGATAATGATGATCGTGATGATCATGATCATGAGCGCGATCATGACATCTTATTAAAAAATTAGGGTTGATTTAGATAGCATATAATCTCAGCTACAACATACTCAAAAATCAACAAAATCCAAGCCGAAATAACGGCGATATTGCTCGCAAAAGACAGGAATGTAGACTCCATATTTGAGAAAAAGTCATTTCCCATAGGGATTACACGCAAAAAGTAATGGATTAAGTGAAAATAGGGTAATAATAAAGTAAAAAGGGTTATTTATGACATTATTTGCGAATCTATGTGTTTAAATAATCAAAGGAGATGGTACAGTGAAGGTCAAAAGGAAAAAAAAGTGAAAAAAAAAAGTGTTGGAGACACCCGGACTCGAACCAGGGATCTCGAGGTTGGAAGTCAAGTGCGTTACCGATATACCAAAACATCTCCCATAGCGATTACACGTAAACAGGAAATGGAATTCAGAAATCCTACTTTGCAAGTGAAATATGAGCATGATCCCGGCATCTGATCGAGAAATAAAGGGCACACTTGTGATAGCTCATTGTCTCAGCTACAACATATCCGAAGCTCAGCGAAAACGAAGCTAAAACAACGGAGATTTTGCTCGCGAAAGACAGGAGTGTAGAATCCAGTTTTGAGAAAAAGTCATGTCCCATAGAGAATACACGCAAAATGCGAAAAATTGACATGCCTCCTTTAATCGCAAAAATACACCATGATACTTTTGTCAAAAATAAAAATTGTGAACATTACATTTGTAGAAAATTATCTCAGCTAGAACATATCAAAATTAAAAAGAAAATTGATCCATATTTACAGAGATACAATCAATTTTCCAAAAATATGCTGACGTCATAATATGCAAATTAAAATTTTGAGTTTGGAGGCCATTATGATGACGTCATGAGTTAATTGAGGATCAAATGAGACATGAAATCATATCTCCGACGCATAATCTATCCAAATATGACAAAATATTAGGAGTTTCTATCTATTCTAAAGAGTTACAATGAATTTTATATAGGCATGTTTTTGCCCATGTATTGTGGATAAAGATAACGCAAATCCGCGCGTGCTGTCAACTTTGACGGACGCTCATCGCGTTAAAAAAAGGTGAACAAATTATCAAAATGCTTGGAAAAATGTACCGAATATGATGACAGAAAAAAATCGGCGATTCTATGTTGCAAAATGCCAGTACGCGCGAAAACGCGCGCGCATGCGCGTGTGCGTAATTTTTTTATCAAATGCTCCATATGGCCTGAAACGTATGCAAAAAAAATTTGGGATGATTTAGAGCATTTTTAATTTTTGCGCGCGCGTAAACGCGCGGACGAGCGCGCACGCGCGCATTTACGCACGTTTATTGACCTCAACTTGACCGGACGGATATTGATCTTAATCATGATAAATATGAATGAAAAATTATTATTCGTTATAAAGATATGATCATTAGTTGATTTTCACAAAATGGCGCCTGGATGACGTCACGATGACTTTGAGTCTTTGGAAAGTCACGCAGTTCTAAGTTAGACTAAGATCTATCATCATTGAAAGATTCATAACAATGGCTTCGTTCAGTCTTGAGATATCCTGCGAACAAATTCGAGGAAGAATAATAATAAATAAATAAATAATAAAAATCTTGACGAAATCAATAGGTGATACGTAGACTTCGTTACGTATCACCTAATAATAATAAATAAATAACAATCTTGACGAAATCAAAAGGTGATACGTTGACTTCGTTACGTATCACCTAATGATCCCTTCAAAATTTGCAATTTCAACTTTCGATCGAAATTTTTATCATGATCCCAACATCTGATTAAAAAACAAAGTCACCCTTTTTTATAGCCCATGGTCTCAGCTATAACATACCCCAATTTGGGAGAAAACAGAGCACACATAAGATAGATAGTGCTCATAGATGAATGCCATGTAGATTCATGATGTGAACGAAATTCACCTTCCATAGACATAACACGCAAATGACGAAAATTCTGACATGTGGCCTTTAACTGAATTTTGTACTATGATGACCTCATTAAAATGAAACTTAGTGAAAAGCGATCTTGTAGAGAATTGCCTTATCTACAACATATCGACATTTCAAAGAGAATCGATGAATATTGAGAGAAATACACTACATTTTCAATAAATACAATGACGTCATAATATGCAATTTTGTATTTTTGACTTCCAAGGCCATTATGATGACGTTAAGATGTACTTAATGGCCAAATGAGATATGAAATCATACCTCCGACTCATACTCTATCTAAATATGAAAAAAAAATTGGCAATCCCTATTCATCCCAATGGACTTTTCATAGGCATGTTTTTGCCCATATATGCAATGTATTACAAAAATCGCGCGTACGGACGGTTATCTTGAACGGACGCTCATTCCGTTTTTAATAGTGATAAAGAGCTAAACATGGTATCAAATTTTCCGGAAAAATATGAGGAATATTCGGTCAAAAGCTTTTGCGGAGAAATTATTTTTCGTTCGGCCGTGACGAACGAAAACGTGCAAAAATGCGTGTTTTGCGTGATTTTTTATGAAATGCTTATAATGGCCTGAAACGTATGCAAAAAAAATTTAAGACGATTTTGAGCAATTTAAAATTTTACGCGCGCATTAACGCGCGCGCCTACGCGTACGCGCATTTTTGCGCGCATTTATTGACCTCAAATTGACCCGACGGATATTGATCTTAATCTTGATAAATATGAATGTAAAATTACTTTCCGTTATGAAGATATGATCATAAGTTGATTTTTACAAAATGGCGCCTGGATGACGTCACGATGACTTTGAGTCTTTGAAAAGTCACGCAGTTCTAAGTTAGACTAAGATCTATTATCATTGAAAGATTCATAACAATGGCTTCATTCAGTCTTGAGATATCCTGCGAACAAATTCGAGGAAGAATAATAATAAATAATAACTAGACTTTAATTCGTCACTTAGACGAATTAGGTGATACGTATGATAGTGGTTTACATAGCGAATAATGCATTACACGATATATTATTCTGTAAAATGCTTCTCCCATTTATATGCTTCTCCCATTATGATCTATTCATATGTCAAGATTAAATTGTGTCTCCTTGATCATCATGGATCTAGGGAAGATAGATTGAAACAATATATGACCTTTGACCCTGTGCAGTAACCAGTTACACATTTGACTCTAATTTACATCATGAAGAACACCTTTTGACGATTTTTATCTTATTCAAAGAAATGAAAATGTAATTGATAAATGATTATCATCATTATGATAATGATGATCATGATGATCATGATCATGATCATAAGCGCGATCATGACATCTTATTGAAAAAAAAGAGGGTTGATTTAGATAGCATATAGTCTCAGCTACAACATACTCAAAAATCAACAAAATCCAAGCCGAAATAACGGCGATATTGCTCGCAAAAGACAGGAATGTAGAATCCAGATTTGAAAAAAAAAAGTCATCTCCCATAGGGATTACACGCAAAAAGTAATGGATTAAGTGAAAATAGGGTAATAATAAAGTAAAAAGGGTTATTTATGACATTATTTGCGAATCTACATGTTTAAATAATCAAAGGAGATGGTACAGTGAAGGTCAAAAGGGAAAAAAAAAGTGAAAAAAAAAGTGTTGGAGACACCCGGAATCTCGAGGTTGGAAGTCAAGTGCGTTACCGATATACCAAAACATCTGCCATAGCGATTAATTACACGTAAACGGGAAATGGAATTCAGAAATCCTACTTTGCAAGTGAAATATGAGCATAATCCCGGCATCTGATCGAAATATAAAAGGCACACGTGTGATAGCTTATTGTCTCAGCTACAACATATTCGAAGCTCAGCGAAAACAAAGCTAAAATATGGGAGATTTCGCTCGCAAAAGACAGGAGTGTAGAATCCAGTTTTGAGAAAAAGTCATGTCCCATAGAGAATACACGCAAAATGTGAAAAATTGACATGCCTCCTTTAATCGCAAAAGTACGCCTTGATGCCTTAGTCAAAATGAAAAATTGTGGCAACTATACTTGTAGCAAATTGTCTCAGCTAGAACATATCAAAATTTAAAAGAAAATTGATCAATATTTACAGAGATACAATTAATTTTCCAAAAATATGCTGACGTCATAATATGCAAATTGAAATTTTGAATTTGGAGGCCATTATGATGACATCATGAGTTAATTGAGGGTCAAATGAGACATGAAATCATATCTCCAACTCATAATCTATCTAAATATGAAAACATATTGGGAGTTCCCATCCATTCTGAACAGTTACAATGAATTTTGTATAGGCATGTTTTTGTCAATGTATGGTGGATAAAGATAACGCAGATCTGCGCGTGCTGTCAACTTTGACGGACGCTCATTGCGTTATTAAAAGGTGAACAAGTTATCAAAATGCTTGGAAAAATGTATCAAATATAATGACAGAAAAAATTCGGCGATTCTATATTGCAAAATGCCAGTACGCGCGAAAATGCGCGCGCATGCGCGTGTGCGTAATTTTTTTATCAAATGCTCCATATGGCCTGAAACGGATGTAAAAAAAAATTGGGATGATTTGGAGCATTTTAATTTTTTTCGCGCGCGTAAACGCGCGGACATAAGCGTACGCGCATTTTTGCGCGCATTTATTGACTTGAAATTGACCGGACGGATATTGAGTTTAATCATGATAAATATGAATGAAAAATGGCTTTCCTTTATGAAGATATGATCATAAGTTGATTTTCACAAAATGGCGCCTGGATGACGTCACGATAACCTTGACTGTCTGAAAAGTCACACAGTTCTAAGTTAGACTAAGATCTATCATCATTGAAAGTTTCATGATAATGGCTTTATTCAGTCCTGAGATATCCTGCGAACAAATTCGAGGAAGAATAATAAAAATAAATAATAATAATAAAGAAAAATCTTGACGAAATCAAAAGGTGATACGTTGACTTCGTTACGTATCACCTAATAATAAATAAATAACAATCTTGACGAAATCAAAAGGTGATACGTTGACTTCGTTACGTATCACCTAATGATCCCTTCAAAATTTGCAATTTCAACTTTCGATCGAAATTTTTATCATGATCCCAACATCTGATTAAAAAACAAAGTCACCCTTTTTTATAGCCCATGGTCTCAGCTATAACATACCCCAATTTGGGAGAAAACAGAGCACACATAAGATAGATAGTGCTCATAGATGAATGCCATGTAGATTCATGATGTGAACGAAATTCACCTTCCATAGACATAACACGCAAATGACGAAAATTCTGACATGTGGCCTTTAACTGAATTTTGTACTATGATGACCTCATTAAAATGAAACTTAGTGAAAAGCGATCTTGTAGAGAATTGCCTTATCTACAACATATCGACATTTCAAAGAGAATCGATGAATATTGAGAGAAATACACTACATTTTCAATAAATACAATGACGTCATAATATGCAATTTTGTATTTTTGACTTCCAAGGCCATTATGATGACGTTAAGATGTACTTAATGGCCAAATGAGATATGAAATCATACCTCCGACTCATACTCTATCTAAATATGAAAAAAAAAATTGGCAATCCCTATTCATCCCAATGGACTTTTCATAGGCATGTTTTTGCCCATATATGCAATGTATTACAAAAATCGCGCGTACGGACGGTTATCTTGAACGGACGCTCATTCCGTTTTTAATAGTGATAAAGAGCTAAACATGGTATCAAATTTTCCGGAAAAATATGAGGAATATTCGGTCAAAAGCTTTTGCGGAGAAATTATTTTTCGTTCGGCCGTGACGAACGAAAACGTGCAAAAATGCGTGTTTTGCGTGATTTTTTATGAAATGCTTATAATGGCCTGAAACGTATGCAAAAAAAATTTAAGACGATTTTGAGCAATTTAAAATTTTACGCGCGCATTAACGCGCGCGCCTACGCGTACGCGCATTTTTGCGCGCATTTATTGACCTCAAATTGACCCGACGGATATTGATCTTAATCTTGATAAATATGAATGTAAAATTACTTTCCGTTATGAAGATATGATCATAAGTTGATTTTTACAAAATGGCGCCTGGATGACGTCACGATGACTTTGAGTCTTTGAAAAGTCACGCAGTTCTAAGTTAGACTAAGATCTATTATCATTGAAAGATTCATAACAATGGCTTCATTCAGTCTTGAGATATCCTGCGAACAAATTCGAGGAAGAATAATAATAAATAATAACTAGAAATTTAATTCGTCATGGGGACGAATTTGGTGGTCTGTCTTTAATTCCTATGTTCATGCTCATCTTTAATTCAATATTTACTATATTGAAAAAGGGAGAAGTTATATAGACATGTAAAGAATGATGATCATGATGAAGATCTTGATAGTAATGGTGATGACGATGATGATGATGATGGTGATGTTGATGATCATCAACAGACCATGATGACATCTGATTAAAAAAATGAGGGGACTTTGAGATAGCGTATAGTCTCAGCTACAACATACTCAAAAATCAACAAAAATCAAGCCGAAATAATGGCGATATTGCTATCAAAATACAAGAATGTAGAATCCAGATTTGAGAAAAAGTCATCTCCCATAAGGATTACATGCAAAAAGTAATGGATCAAGTGATAATAGGGTAATAATAAAGTAAATATGGTTGTCTATTACATTATTTGCGATTGTACGTGTTTTAATATTTAAAGGAGATGGTACAGTAAAAGGTCAAAAAGAAAAAAAAGTGAAAAAAAAATTTGTTGGAGACCCCCGGACTCGAACCAGGGACCTCGAGGTCGGAAGTCAAGTGCGTTACCGATATACCAAAACATTTCCCATAGAGATTACACGTAAACGGAAAATAGAATGATCAAATCCCACTTTGCAAGTGAGATATGAGCATGATCCCGGCATCTGATCGAAAAATAAAGGGCACACTTGTGATAGCTTATTGTCTCAGCTACAACATACTCGAAGCTCAGCGAAAACAAAGCTAAAACAACGGAGATATTGCTCGCAAAAGACAGGATGTAGAATCCAGTTTTGAGAAAAAGTCATGTCCCATAGAGAATACACGCAAAATGTGAAAAATTGACATGCCACCTTTAATCACAAAAATACGCCATGATACCTTTGTCAAAATGAAAAAGTGGGGCAACTGCATTTGTAGAGAATTGTCTCAGCTAGATCATATCGAAATTTGGAAGAAAATCGATCAATATTTACAGAGATACAATCAATTTTCCAGAAATCTGCTGACGTCATAATATGCAAATTGAAATTTTGAGTTGGGAGGCCATTAGGATGACGTCATGAATTAATTGAGGGTCAAATGAGACATGAAATCATATCTCCAACTCATGTTTTTTCTAACCATGATATAAAAGTTGGGGTCATTGGACTATCTGAAGAGCTATTTTGATTTTTAAAATGGCATGTTTTTGATCAAATTTGCATTATATTGCCCATAGCAGCACGCGCGGATTTTGAACTTTGACGCGCGCTCACGGCCTTATGAAAGGTCAAGGGTGACTGAAATTAATGTAAATTGTCATTTACGGTAAGAGGAATCTAAATCATGTAAACATTTTGAATTTGACCTTTTTCCGCGCGTTGTGAGCGCGCGCAACGCGCGCAGGGACACGTACGGACGGAAAATTTTGAAATGCTTAAAATGGCCTGATTCGTACTCTCGTTTAATAGTTAGGTGATTTTGAGCATTTTAAAATTTTGACGCACGCGTACGCGCGCGTCATGACCTTTATGTGACCTTTGATGACATGTCCTGTTGACCCTTGACCTGAAGTATATGTGATATAAATATGAATGACCTTTGCTTATGCATCATGAAGATATGATGGATAACGTGATTTCACAAAATGGCGTCTGGATGACGTCACGATAACCTAATGACCTTGAAAATGTTCCTGTCACGTCTCATGGCAATGACCTATAACTGTGCTAAAATTAAAAGAAATTGATTAAACTGATCTTCAGTTATCCTCTGAACAAAAAAGGGGGAGAAATAAAAATAAAGAATAAATAAATAATAATAAAGAAGAAAGAAAATTCTGACGAAAACAATAGGTGATCTGTTTTCAACAGACCACCTAATAATAAATAAATAACAATCTTGACGAAATCAAAAGGTGATACGTTGACTTCGTTACGTATCACCTAATGATCCCTTCAAAATTTGCAATTTCAACTTTCGATCGAAATTTTTATCATGATCCCAACATCTGATTAAAAAACAAAGTCACCCTTTTTTATAGCCCATGGTCTCAGCTATAACATACCCCAATTTGGGAGAAAACAGAGCACACATAAGATAGATAGTGCTCATAGATGAATGCCATGTAGATTCATGATGTGAACGAAATTCACCTTCCATAGACATAACACGCAAATGACGAAAATTCTGACATGTGGCCTTTAACTGAATTTTGTACTATGATGACCTCATTAAAATGAAACTTAGTGAAAAGCGATCTTGTAGAGAATTGCCTTATCTACAACATATCGACATTTCAAAGAGAATCGATGAATATTGAGAGAAATACACTACATTTTCCATAAATACAATGACGTCATAATATGCAATTTTGTATTTTTGACTTCCAAGGCCATTATGATGACGTTAAGATGTACTTAATGGCCAAATGAGATATGAAATCATACCTCCGACTCATACTCTATCTAAATATGAAAAAAAAAATTGGCAATCCCTATTCATCCCAATGGACTTTTCATAGGCATGTTTTTGCCCATATATGCAATGTATTACAAAAATCGCGCGTACGGACGGTTATCTTGAACGGACGCTCATTCCGTTTTTAATAGTGATAAAGAGCTAAACATGGTATCAAATTTTCCGGAAAAATATGAGGAATATTCGGTCAAAAGCTTTTGCGGAGAAATTATTTTTCGTTCGGCCGTGACGAACGAAAACGTGCAAAAATGCGTGTTTTGCGTGATTTTTTATGAAATGCTTATAATGGCCTGAAACGTATGCAAAAAAAATTTAAGACGATTTTGAGCAATTTAAAATTTTACGCGCGCATTAACGCGCGCGCCTACGCGTACGCGCATTTTTGCGCGCATTTATTGACCTCAAATTGACCCGACGGATATTGATCTTAATCTTGATAAATATGAATGTAAAATTACTTTCCGTTATGAAGATATGATCATAAGTTGATTTTTACAAAATGGCGCCTGGATGACGTCACGATGACTTTGAGTCTTTGAAAAGTCACGCAGTTCTAAGTTAGACTAAGATCTATTATCATTGAAAGATTCATAACAATGGCTTCATTCAGTCTTGAGATATCCTGCGAACAAATTCGAGGAAGAATAATAATAAATAATAATAATAAATAAATAACAATCTTGACGAAATCAAAAGGTGATACGTTGACTTCGTTACGTATCACCTAATAATAATAATAAATAAACTAGACTTTAATTCGTCACTTTGACAAATTAGGTGATACGTATGCTATTTTTTTATCATGAAAGTGTGCCGATAATGATCTTAGATAATGTTCATGAATACGATAATGACGATATTGATGATGATGATTTTTTGGTTTGAAATGATGATGACCATGAAGTGGTATATTTTTAATTGCACAACGGTGGATTACAAATAATGCTGAAATGACATAATTTCCGAAATTTTTCCTCACTTTTTACTAAATTATACGTTTGCATGATTGTGTTTGTTTGAAAATGACAAATTCCTAAATTTACAGCCAGGCAAAAATTTGATTCTTGAGATTCCTACATGTCAGGGCCCGAGGTACGGTGGGGATCGGGAGCCTCGAGCCCCCCCCCCCCCCCAATTTTTTTTGAAAAAGTATATTAAAGAGAAATAATATAGAATGAGAGCAGCAAAGTAAGAATAGTTAACTGCCAGTGTTAACAAAATAATGAGGCATCAAAATTTGCTCATCTGACCGTGATTAAATGCCTAAAACCCCTAAGCCTCCGGGGGCTTTGCCCCCTCGATTCCATCTAGGGCCCTATGGCGGGCCCTTAGATGATCATCCGACGGTAATTTAATGCCTAAAACTCCTGATTTTGGGGGGCTCTGCCCCCTGGACCCCACGCCAAATAGTGACCTGCCAGTGTCACAAAATAATAAGGTATACAAAAAATTATGGTTATAATTAAACGCCTAAAACCCCTGAGCTTCCGGGGCGCGAATTTTTTTTCCGTACTCGAGAGAGCAAAAATCCCATGTGCGCATGCGCGTGGACTTATGATTTCTCTGCTACTTCCCATACGAAATGTACATGTATTCGCATGTACTGTGCACGATTCGCGTTCTACGAGTAAACGATGGCATAGTAGTCTTCAAACACAGACTCTGATTTGCCAGTTTGACAAATCAATATGCGTATGTGTCGCGATGTGCTTATTCAAGTCTGTGTAGTTGTATGATTCAGACCCAGTAGTGCATATGGAAATACATTGCAACTTGTATAGAATGGTATAGTAGTCTGCAAGCACAGACGCTAATCTGACAGTTTGACAACATACTAGTAGTGTGCTGAGAAGTACTTTATTCAAGTCGCCAACTTGTATAGAATGGTATAGTAGTCTGCAAGCACAGACGCTAATCTGACAGTTTGACAACATACTAGTAGTGTGCTGAGAAGTACTTTATTCAAGTCTGCGTAGATGTATGATTCAGACCCTACTGGTGCGTGCGTTAGAAATGCATCTCAATGTGTAGAGTGTAGTATAGTAGTCTGCAAGGACATAATAATATATTGTGTATTGATGAGTAGTGATTTTATGCAAGTTTGTGTAGTTTAATGATTCCAGACCCCATGGTAGGCCTATGTATTGTGCCACTGCTCTCTCACACTCTTTCTCTCTCTCTCTCTCTCTCTCTCTCTCCATATCTCTCTCTCTTTCTCTCTCTCTCTCTCTAGCCCTCCCTCCAGTATGCTCGCACTCTCTGTATTACTTTTATTTATAATCATGGTCTGCTGAGAGCCAGAAGGATGTTAACTCTTAACACAACGAATGCCCTTTTGGCTCTGAACAAACCCACACACCATGAGGTCATTTATTGGCCTTCTCAAAACCGTCATTCTGTAATAATATTTCTAACTTTGGTCTAATAACTGTGCTTGCATACTACTATGCCACTCTATAAGTTGAGGTGCATTTCCAATACACGCACCAGTAGGTTCTGAATCATAAAACTACTCAGACTTGAATAACACTATTTTGTCAAACTGTCAGATTAGCGTCTGTGCTTGCAGACTACTATGCCACTCTGCAAGTTGAGATGCCTTTCCAATACACGCACCAGTAGGGTCTGAATCATAAAACTACACATATTTGAATATAAAGCACTACTCAAGACACTATGTTGTCAAACTGTCCGATTAGCGTCTGTGCTTGCAGACTACTATACCATGCTATTCAATTTGGGATGCATTTCTGTAAGCACTAAAATGTCTGAATCATACAACTACTCAGACTTGAATACTAGTACTATTGCTACGCACGATATATGCGTAATTGTTTTGTCAAACTGGCAAATCAGAGTCTGTGTTTGAAGACTACTATGCCATCGTTTACTCGTAGAACGCGAATCGTGCACAGTAGATGCGAATACATGTACATTTCGTATGGGAAGTAGCAGAGAAATCACAAGTCCACGCGCATGCGCACATGGGGTATTTGCCCTCTCGAGTACGGAAAAAAAATTCGCTTCCGGGGCCGGCTCTGCCGCCTCGACCCCACCAGGAGCCCTAAGGCGGGCCCCTGAATGCTTATCTGACCGTAATTTATTGCCTTAACCCCTGAGCTTGCGGGGTCGGACAAGGTATCAAGATGTGTTTATCTGACCGCAGGCGCGTAGCAAGGGGGGGGGGGGGGGGTGGGGCGGTTCCCCCCCCCCCAAATCGGAAGACGACGTAGGAAGAAAAAGGAGCAGACAAAGAACATCTTTGAAATTCAGACAAGGATTAAGAGTATAGAGAACGGTACAACGCATCGTTTTTTTTCTCTAATAATAAAACGTCAAAGCGCAGGAGGGGAGGGGGGGGGGGCTGAATACAGACGAGGATTCAGAGGCGAGAACGGTAATACGAATCTTTAATGATTTAATGGAACGTAAAAGCTTCTGCGCTTTGCGCGGGATGAAGGGGGAACTAAATTCCGATGAGGATTATTTTCGAGAACGGTAGAACGAATTTAATCTTCATTTAATCATTAGGCTAATGATTAAATGAAGATTAAAAGCTTCCGCGCTTTGCGCGGGAGGGGGGAACCTGAATTCAGACGAGGATTAAGAGTCGAGAACTCTACAACGAATCGTCTTCTTTCTCTAATGATTTAATGAAACGTAGAAGCTTCCGCGCTTCGCACAGGAGGGGATGGGGGGGGGGGGACTGATTTTAGACAAGGATTAAGAGTCGAGAACTGTACAACGAATCATTTTCTTTTCTAATGATTTAATGAAACATAAAAGCTTCCGTGCTTTGCGCGGGAGGGGGGGGGGGGGAAACTAAAATCAGACGAGGATAAAGGGTCGAGAACGGTACAACGAATCGTCTTCTTTCTTTAATAGTTTAATAAAACGTCAAAGCTTCTACGGTTCGCGCAGGAGGGGGGGGGGTGAATTTAGACAAGGATTAAGAGTCGAGAACAGTACAACGAATCGTCTTCTGTATCTAATAGTTTAATGAATCGTAATAGCTTTCGCGCTTTGCGCGGGAGGGGGGAAACTGAATTTAGACGAGGATTAAGAGTCGAGAACTCTACAACGAATCGTCTTCTTTCTCTAATAATTTAATAAACCGTAAAATTTTCCGCGCTTAGCGCGGGAGGGGAAACACTAGATTCAGACGAGAATTATTTTCGAGAACAGTACAACGAATCGTCTTCTTTCTCTAATAATTTAATAAACCGTAAAATTTTCCGCGCTTAGCGCGGGAGGGGAAAAACTAGATTCAGACGAGAATTATTTTCGAGAACAGTACAACGAATCGTCTTTTTTCTCTAATAATATAATGAAACGTCAAAGCTTGGGAGGGTGAAACTCCCCCCCCCCCTGCACCGACCCCCCCCCCCTCGCATTACGTCACTGTTGGTCACCATTACGTACCAATATTTGGCTCGCATGATTTTAAATTTGGGCCTCCCCCCCCCCCCCTAAGAAATCCTGGATCCGCGCCTATACCTGGCAACAACTAATGTAACTATAACGCACTTTTTTTTTGTAAATAAAAATTGTCTCGTTGAAAGTTCAGGCTAGAATGATTGAATTACACACTAATTGATGCCACGCTTTGGTATCCGTAGCAGAATTAGCTCGCACACCTGTACGAGCTGCCTAAATGTAGATTACATTTCATCGGGGCACGCGGCCCCGGATCCAACATAAGTAGCATTCTTTAGCAATACAAATAACATTTGCCTGCTTTACAATCGTACCGCAGACAAATAATATTTTTACCAGGTGAATGAAATAGTTTGTATTGAGGCACTTTACAAATTAAGACGTATGCATTAAATTTGGTTACATTACGAAAATGGCTTATTACAACAAGCCATTTCGTAAATACTATCTGCGCATGGGCTAGTGTTGCTAGGTAGGTCAAGCCTACTTTGCAGTTTGTATTGAGGAACTTTACAAAGACTTATGTATTAAATTTGGTTACATTACGAAAATGGCCAATTACAACAAGCCATTTTGTAAATACTATCTGCGCATGGGCTAGTATTGCTAGGTAGGTCAAGCCTATTAGCAGTTAGTATTGAGGAACTTTACAAATTAAAGACTTATGCATTAAACTTGGTTACATTACGAAAATGGCCAATTACAACAAGCCATTTTGTAAATACTATCTGCGCATGGGCTAGTGTTGCTAGGTAGGTCAAGCCTACTGAGCAGTTTGTCCAACATGGCAACAACTAATGTAACTAACGCACTTTTATTGTAAATAAAAGTTGTCTCGTTGAAAGTTCAGGCTAGAATGATTGAATTACGCACTAATAATGATGCCACGCCTTGGTATCCGTCGCAGAATTAGTTCGCACACCTGTTCGAGCTGCCTTTGCAAATTACATTCCATCGGGGCTCCTGGGCCGGACCCAACATAAGTAGCATTCATTAACGATGCAAATAACATTTGCCTGTTTTACAATCGTACCACAGACAAATAATATTGTTACCAGGTGAATGAAATAGTTTGTGTTGAGGCACTTCACAAATTAAGACGTATGCATTAAATGTGGTTACATTACGAAAATGACCTATCACAACGAGCCATTTTGTAAATATTATCTGCGCATGTGCTAGTGTTGCTAGGTAGGTCAAGCCTACTTAGCAGTTTGTATTGAGGAACTTTACAAAGACTTATGCATTAAATTTGGTTACATTACGAAATGGCCTATTACAACAAGCCATTTTGTAAATACTATCTGCGCATGGGTTAGTGTTGCTAGGTAGGGAAAGCCTATTGTAAAAGATGTTACGTACCTTTGACATGGGTATATAAGGGGTCTGACAAATGCATATGTGTGACATTTTGATAGCAAGGACATTAAAGGTATAGTTGAGTATTGGTAATTTCCAAAGTGCCCCTCCAAAACAGATTTGGTTTATTTCAGTACCATATGAAAGATCATCGAAAAAAACATGGGAGATGATAATAATTCCAAATCAAATGCTCTAATTGTTGTGCAATTTGCTTTCAAAACATTATATAAAAGTGTTTGACGTCCGGACATCACTTTTGACTTTCGACGGTTTATTTTTTGAATTTACGTGTTTAGCTCCCTCTATGTCATTTAACAAAACAACCAGCGTATTTACAACGAGTGTTTGAGTTCGTTGGTACGTAGTACAGGTAGCTAGCAGGCGGGTATCCGACCGCGCGCTAGTAATACAGTACAGCTGATCAATTCTCCAATACGCTGCTTTCACGTAAAGTATAACACGCACAGCTCAGATCAGATTATCACCGGCGCCGATCGAACGCTAGACAGCTACAGACAAGCTTTGATTGAAATACGATAACGAGATCGAGATTGGAAAAGGAGCTCGAGGTCACGGACGATGGCCGACTCGGACTCAGCTAGTGCTAAGGCTACGCTAAATCGGAATAAGACTAAGTAAGACGGTAAGAGGAAGGAGAGAAACAAGCAATGGCAGCTCGACCATCCGGCCCAGAGGAGGCGCGGGAGTGGCTGTGAACAAGGCCAGGGTACGGCGGAGAAACTTCGCGAGCTGCAGGCGGCCTTCTCGTTGCCGAGTCTAGAGGATGCCATAGACCCTATGGCTATGCCAGCTCACTGAGAGGTAAGTTGAAATGATATACGCCCCACTGCATTGGGTAGGCCTACCGTTTTAATTTGATCTAGTCTAGAGACTTGATGCATGGAATCGGCAAATTTAAGAAATTACGTTTTGTTATCTCTTGCCTTGGATTTTTAATTCAGATTTCATGAATCATATGATATTGATAGTCTAGCCTAGCCCTAGGTCTACAGTAGACCGAAAGCTTCAGTCTCTATATCGTCGGTTGTTCCACTGAGACTACGTCTGGCTCCACTAGACCTCCGGATGAATTTGGTTCAAATGAAAATATTGGAAGCATATGCGATCCTACAATATTCAGTGAACGTTGTCGCGTTGAAATCGAGTCTAAAGTGATGAAATTGTAAATAATAATCTCTTTATGGGGTATACTATAACTCTCTCTCAAGGTCAATATATTAATTCACCTATACAACAAGCTACAATTGACCGATTGGCTATTACCTTTTTGAAATTATATATCACAACTACATATTCCGGGATTTTTATGGTAGCAGCTACCGTTGTACGACCGTAGGCGCTATTTTAAATTTATCAAAATTTACCGGGAGCACCGGTAAATTTTTATATTCAATTTTTTTCGAAAGCAGAAGTGTTTTAGGAGCTAAATTTTCTAGTGCTTATAATACTTCCACAGGGGCATCCAAATATATCAAAATTGTAAAGAATCACTATCCACCCAATTTTCAAAATTTCCCAAAACTTTGTAATAGACCCTACCTTTAATGTCCCTCGTTACAACTGCAGTTTTCTTCGTAATGATGACGTGCAGGGCTAGTCAACCGGGTAAACATCCTGCTCTTTTTAAAAGTCGACAAGGTTGTACTATAGCTTGCTTGAGATGTGACTGTCTCATCTATATTTATCTCTACCAAAGAGTGTCTCAACTTCACATACATGACAGAGAACCAATGCATCAGTTATTAGTCATGCAAATTCCAAATCTGGCTAGCTGTGATAATTATTAGAGAATGCCATCTTCAAAATAATTTCTTTTGGTGATTTAAAATCTGAATGTTTTTTACTTTGTGAATGACTTTCATTTCTTCACTTTTTACAGATATGAAGAACAGACAACACAATCCATCCCCAGCGAAGAAATTCCAAGCAGCAGTAGGGGAATTAGCAGGTGAATACGGTAGTACAAGTCACCTTTGACCGCAAATTCATGGAGAACTTGGCCTACTCTGCTGATTTGCTCGCTTCAGGTAGGATTCTGTATACATGTACGAAAGGCTCTGTAAATTGAGAGGAATTTAATGAGAATGCGTTCATTACGTACATGTTTGCAAGATTGAGCTCTTTTTCGGTTATGACCTATAAAATTGGGACATATCAGCAGGTCAAGATAATGCATCTTATTTGCTCATGTGTATGACATGGGATTTTCAATATTGATTTTGTAGTATGAAAATAATGAAATGCCCTATCATTTATATCAGTTTTTATTTTGTTTTCATAATTCCTTAGGCACACCAGCATGCTCGAGTGTTTCCACAACCACATACTGATGTATGCTTCCAAGCGGTATTCCTTTGAGTAAGTATTTTTAGTATCATTTTGTATGTTTGAAGTAAGATTGTCTGTGGAAAAGTTGAAACATATCATTACAGTACGGTTACAGTTACAATATCATATTTTGAAGCAAATAGCAAAGTTAATGAGAAATTATGAATGACATCTATATAAATGCTGAAATCACTTTTGGATGCATGCAGAGTCTTGAAACAGCAGACTTTGTATCGTACTTGTGTCGGTACCTGATGTTAAGTCAAGTTGGAGTGGTTGTAGCAGGGAAATGTAACTACCTTTAATTAAGAGTCAATAATTTACAACACAAATCCAGAACTGAAGTGAATGGCTCGTATTCACAAAGGAGGTTTGTACAAACCATGGTTTGGCCAAGGTTTACATCTATGGAATGCCATTTGTAAACTGATGGAGAAGGAATGTAAACTCCATACTTGTTAACAATGTTAATTTACAATTTACGGTATGCGAACAGCATTCCATAGATGTAAACCATCGTCAAACCATGGTTTGTACAAACCTCCTACAAACCTCCTTTGTGACTACGGGCCAATGAGTCTGAGATTTGTCTAAAGCATTTACTATTCATTCATCATGGTAGTGGTAATACCAATTGTTTGTCTTATCCATCCAGCTACCCAGCAAACCGGGCAAGGAATTTGCTTGCGGTCATCGACTACATGGCACACAAGGACAGGCCCGACCAGATTGATGAACAAGGCAATACAAAGTGAGTGGAAATTAGAAAGAAAAAAAGGTTTTCTTTTCTTTCTTGTTTTTCCTATTTTTATTTGTACATTTTTTTTAGATGGACAAGGCAATCCAAAGTGGGTGGAGTAAAAAAAAAAACATGATTTTTTGTTTTCCCTGTGTAGTTGGACAGGGCAATCCGAATTGGCAGTTCTTTCCCATGAAATTTATCAATTTTGGGGAAATTATTAAATATCTAATTGTCCTTCCTGGGAACGCCCCTTTTAAATCGCCAAAATATGACGTCATCTAAAGAAGTTGTCCCTGTACACGACGCACATCTAAATTATGTAGATGACGGACTGTAAGCTGATGGTTTGTCAATCATGCTGCTGATTTTGGACCCTAAATGCGGACTTGGATTCAGTGTAATAATATACTTGGTGTGTAATGCAAGGTTCTGGAGTCATCAAAATCATCATAAATTTGGCAGAGTTTTGGTAAAGTAACAATCACTTACACAGAAAGATGTATATGGGACAACACACATGGTGTCGGCCTGTCGGGGCTAGTACTACCCTGATTTCCTTATCTTTCTATGCTCATTACTCAGCCAGTATACATTTTCTTCCAAAATTGTTTGGCACATGACATTTATTTGTAATCTTGAACATTCAGTGTAAGTTTCGTTAGATTCTGTGAGAATTCATTTTCTTTTTTTACCAGAACTCAAGTTTATCTTTAAGAGATATGAATCATTTCCAATTGACAAGAATGATTGTGCAATATAATGCAACTTGTTACATTTTGCATGTTCTTTTATTTTATGATACAGATATGTTGCAGTATGGTCAAAGCGTGCCAACAACTACGTGGCCCGGAAGGAGAAGGTCCCCAAGACCTACCCCTACATGTATGTACAAGGACTCATCGGTGCGATACTGGAACGCAGAGAACAGGACCAAGGACCACTGTTCTCGAAGGCTGTTCTGCTCCCTGATGACCCTAGACACACAAGGCCCAGGCTTGCACCATTTCCTCCACCACAACTTGATGTGATCCTAGCCAGGAGACTAGGCCGATTAGAGAAATCCATGTAATCCTCTGTAGTGAACAATTGGGATTGTCTGACTTGAGAACTGCTTTTTTTCGAGCAGAGACTAAGGGATCCAAATGGCGTCCTTCCGTCCATCCTCCGTGACTGTACACAAATTTGAATGAAGTCTAATGTGAAATCTTACCTGCAAAAATCAATTAGGGTTGCTAACTTTCCAACCCTGCATCTGTTTGTAACCATACTTGATTGGTACATGTAGATGCCCTTTATTGGCCTCCATGATATTCTGGAGTTGAAGGTCACATAAGTAGGTCAAAGGTCAAATGAGGTTCATTGTTGCATGATTGCATGATTGCATGCAAGACTCTTAATCGCCTCGATTTAATTTGTCCATGTGGCATGTTTTTAGGCTATCTTGAGGATTGGTTGGAACTTAACATTTTGGACTCATTTGGTTGCTAATGATTTTGTGGTCCGGAGGTGAAAGATTGCATGGCTTAGCATTACGAGCATGTATTCTTGATATGTCAGAGACCCTTTGACAAAATACCACCAAACTTGATACTAGAGTGTCCCTGGGGATCATGGGGATGTGGTTATCTATCAGTATAAAAAAAAAGTCACATAACGCATGATATACATGTACCAGAAATAAATTGTTATTGTTGCTAGATTAGCCACCATGCTTGGCACTTGTATTACAATAAGAGGTTGGCAAGTTTACAAATGGAAGAAATGTAGGAATATAAAAGACAAATTGTGACATCAGTGTATAAAAGCTCTATGTGATTTATACAATTCATAATTTGTGATAAAATCAGTGCTTGCTCATGTGGAAATGGTGGATATTTCAATTTGTATCTATTTGGCAACCTATATTCCTTGAAGAAGTTACGGTAGTAATTATAAAATTTACAGCCAAGAGGTCAAACCATGAGTCAACAATGTGTTTGGTTTTAGTGACTGTGCATGTAACTGAGGTGACAGTCGATCATGAAAAAGACTATACTTCGGAACCTGTTGAAAATCAACATGGACAGAAGAAAGATTTGTAGAATATCTTATTGTAAATAGTCTTCATTTTTTGTTTAATGCAATCAATGTGACTAAAATAATGCAAGCGAAAAAGAGAAATGATCACAAGACAGCAAAACAGTTGGTTTCATGCATCATTTGAATCAATGAACGTGAATCAGCTCAACGCCAAAGTATTGCGGTTCAAGGTTATACCATCAAGAGATATGCTGCCTGTAACTACTTTGTAGTTTGAAAGGGTGTATAAAGGAATAAGGATACAGTTGGGCAGGCGAGTCTTTCTGTTGGTCTATTGTAAAAAACTGGGTCAAATTTTTTCCAATTTTTACGCAAATTGTAATAAAACTTGGTATACCGATTGACCCGAGGGTGTGCAAGACACATTTGTTGTGTCTGTCTGTTAAGGTACCTCCATGGTAACCAAGCTTTGCACAAAGAATACAATTTTGTTTTAATAATCTTGTGGAGCATATTCTTTCCAAGTTTTAGCAATTTTATAGTTTTGGTATCTTTGATGAGGCATTATAATAACAGTATAAAACTCAATGCATGTGCAGTGTGTAAAATAAGTATGTGAGCAAACTATTGGAAGTAGTTTGATCGATTCATATGAAACTCAGTACACACAACGCAGAATTGTCTTTTGTGTGCGTATAGGACATGACCAGTTTTGAAATGTCTGTGCTATTTTTTTGAAAAACCTTATGTTGGATGTTAATCACTTGAGGTGATATTCATAGTCGAGCATTAGGGAAGATGAAAGACATATATACCTAACTATACTTAATTTTGTGCTGAAACTGATGTGATTCAGGATTTGAGATCGATATGGAGTATGTATACATATATACTCGTACGAATCACTCAGACAATTTTTAAAGCATTTATATATAAAGTAAGATGTGAAACTTAAAAGATAAAACCAGTTATGGTCATGCGACTGCATTGTGAAAGGATTGTTGTGGAATCGATCAGAAAAGGTTGATCATCTAGCATATAAGTCTTGGTGTGTACTGCAAGGTTCTAGAATCATCGAAATGATAAAAAGATTGGCCCAGTCTTGGTAAAGTTACAAGCACTGTACACAGAAAGATGTATATGGGACTACGCACAAGTGCGCGACACATGCGTTATATCTATCAAGTCCAAATAGATATAATAATTTACCAAATATATCAATTAGTAGGCAGTTTCTCGGCAAAATTTGTATGATCACGTACTAGTCAAAACATTGTGTGCGGGCAAGCACTGAATCAAATGACCGGGGTAATAGTATATTTGTCAAGCGCGTAGAAACATTACTGTTATAGATACTTTTCTTTGGTAAACTTATCTACACATTGCCTATAGAGAATGTCAAGTTTTTATGAAAGACACAAGATAAGATGTATATAAATAAGCAGTAACTAATAAGTAACAAGACATGGTGGTATACAAATAAAGTATATTGCTCCTTCTTAATGACGACGGTTAAAGTTGTCATAGCGATAGATGCTAAATAAAAATGTGCCTTTTTTAATACACATGATCTGTTTGTATGCAATGGTTGGAATCAACATCACGTTTAAATATTGCCTTCAGTACAGCAAGTATAATTTGTATTCATCTGAATAATGTTGTGTAAATTTAACTGTTAGTTATGGCCGAATAAAGCTTTCAATGTACACCATAAAAATATGTTATGTATCTTCATTTTAGCATTACTATAATTATATTAAAATCTTATGTCTTTACACATTTACAAGTTATCACGTACTGACGTAGGTCATGCAATACACAGGCACTGTAGAACACAACTTATTTACAAGAAGTTACAATCACTTTTTTTTTTAAACTTTACAATTGCATGCAGTACCAAAATAAAAATACTAAAAAACACTGCATTATGGACAAGTATGAATCAAGTAAGATGTTAAATTAATTCACTACTGTTATTCATTATAGTATACTGATACAACAATTTTTAATATTTTTTTAAATTTATTTCTTTTTATTTCTCCACTTTCCCTTTAGCCATGTACCTTCATGTTGTTATATATGTTAAAGGTGTCGCTCTGGACCTATAACATATGATAAGACAAAAAATCCACCAGTTATTTCTGATTTCTATCAAATTTTTAGATTTTGTGTTGTTGTTGTTGTTGTTTGGTATTATCGGCGTTTCATTCTTTTTTAGAATATTTACGCCTTTCACTTTATTTCTTTTTTTTTCTTCTATTTTTGGTACTATTTGTCAATTCATATTCATCTCTTTTTTTTGGATAATATAATCTCAGATCTACTGGTCCATGAAAACCCCTCACCGCAATTGGCACCTTCCTGCCAGACCGGCGCGGTACATTGCGCAATCTTCTCGGCCATCATTGGCCTAGGCAACTCTGGTGCCGGTGAGAGGATTCTGGGGTAGATCTTTGGAGTCTCTTGTTTGGGGTTTACCGTCCTCAATCCGTCTTTACTCTTTCTTACCTTTTCTCTTCTAGTATTTTTCCATTTTGTAAAACCTTATTTTTCTATCAAAGTGGGTATCAACATCTTAGGGCATTTGGTTGTCGTGCGATATGTGCCAAACAAAAAATGTGGATTTAGTAATTCCTTTTTGAATGAAACATGGATTTAGCTTCTTTTGGAATTGAATGGATTTAGCTCCTTTTGGAATGAAACTGTAATAATGTTGTTTACTTTCTTTTCGAAAGGTTATATTTATGTGTGATTTCACTATTATTATTTAAAAGGAAAGGTTTGCTGCTAAATTTGAATAAAATTTCAGTGACTTTATTGAGAAAATATGATTTATTTTTTATTTTTTTAGGTACAATAACATGTTTCATTCCAAAAGGAGCTAAATCCACGAAAATAAAAAATCTAAAAATTTAGTAAACATCAGAAAAGCCGAAGGGAAGATTTTTTCTTATCATTATTGGCAGATAATCAGGTCCATGCAGGGTGACACCTTTAACATATATAACAACATGAAGGTATACATGGCTAAAGGGAAAGTGGAGAAATAAAAAAGGCAATTTACTCAGAAGTACCCAAAGTGGATTTGGCTCCTTTTGGAATGAAACTCTTCACATATAAAAGGAAGACAAGTAATATAAAAGGAAAAACGAAGGCCCACGTCATTTACATAGAAGGTAGGTGGACAGATAACCTCGATGTTTTTAATCTAATTTCATCTGGGAGATCATTCCACAGCTTTGTTCCTACAAACGAAATACAAAATTGCCCTTGCGTTGTCTCACATATTGGTTGATAGATAGAGTAAGCCACTTTCTTTACACTGTAGAAGTAATCAACTGGGTCATACGACGTACAATACATACACATACACTACTACTAGGTCGAGCGTACTCGCACTACATACACATACAGTATTCGCATATCGCGCTCAAAAACAATAGCGCTACCAGTACCACAGACCATGCAATTATGTGCAGGCCTCGCATACCATAATGTGTACAATATAAATCAGTCAGCGCGCTATAGACATGGTTCGGATATTACTTGCACGCCCATATCCGATCGTCGTCTTGGCGAAAATTCACGGTGTGCTGCCGCTTGACCGAGAGGTGGCGCTATACAATTACACTGAACACGCCTCGAAAGTAAAATTTTTGATAAATAAAATCATTTGCAGTCGAACAGGTTTTTTGCATATAAATTCACTCTAATGTAATATTTCGGATTTATATCTTCAATGATGCATTCTTAGACATTTATTGTATGTTTTTTATGTTTAGATCATAGTTTCGTTCGCTAATGTGAGTATTGACCAACACTCAACTATTCCTTTAAGGATAACAAGATGTCGACTAAACACTCCTCAGTTGAATTGATGATTGTAGAAGGTTTTGAACTGAGAAAAGTGAAGGCGCCGAGTGGTCGCCAATACCTTTTTGGAAATGTCATCGAAAGTGGTAGAGAAGGTGTAATTAAGGGGTGTTTTGTTAATGAGGTAACGAGCGAAGCGGCTGTGGACCTCGTCAAATTGAAGGCCGGTGACAAAATCATCATAACGCACGTGGTGGGTAAGGGAGGCCCCAGTCTCCGTTTGCTAGCAAATGCGACGGTAAGTGAAAGTTTGGAACTTTTTGGTGTCTATGTATGGATTTTTGTGTTGAGTAAGCGTCCACTTGACAATATATGATCATTTATTTAGCCTAAGGCCATTAAAAAAATATATACATGTTTAGCGTCCCCGCCCGTTTCCTTTTTGGGGGCCGCCTCCTATTTTATTTTTTTTGAAACTTTTTTTTTTTTTTCATGTTTTTTTTTTTTATTTATTTATTTTTATTTTTTTAATCAAAAAAAATAAAGAAAAAAACATGAAAAATACTGCTAAAATTGATCTATTTCTGATTAAAAAAAAAAAAAAAAAAAAAAAAAAAAAATGTCGGCGGCCATCTTGAAAAGTAGCCCGACTGTTAGGGAAAATGTACCGAGCGGTCATTTTGAAAAGAAAAAAAAAAAAAAAAAAAAAGGGCCTCCTTTCTATTTTTTGAAAAAACAGGACGCTAAACATGTTTTTTTTTTTTTTTTTGCCTAATCAATGGTTGACTAAATTGTGAATTATAATTTGTTTTATTCATTGAAGGGCTTTTAATAGGCCTGTACTAGATACATTTGCTTGACTAAATAAAGCAATAATATCATTAACAAAATTATTTGAAAAAAGTAATATTTTGTCTTCGATAACCATTAGAGGTATGGTAAAACTATATCCATTCCATTTAGCCTAATCAATTTTTGGCTAAAAATAATTTATATTTAATTTTAAATCTGTAATGGTTAAACGGTAGTATAAATTATCAATATGATTTAGTAGCTTAAATATTTGTTGATTTTTTGTTGTTTTTTGTTGAAAGTATGGCTTTATTAATTTGCAGTTTCATTATGAAGGATGGTATTTATATTAAGGTAAATATGTTTATACTTGGGGCCTTTAAAAAAATGGTTTATAGTGGTATTGTTGTAGAGAAGTGGCTATGTATCACAATCTTTAAATAGTTATAAATTGTATTTTATTGATATAAATTGTATTTTTAGGTGTTTTCTGAAGTCGTCGATTTCGACGTAAACAAGGAAGCAGTGGACAGCTTTATCAGGCCGAAAAGTGTTTCTGTCTCTGAGGCTCGGGGGAGCGCCCCAAAAAGAAGAATGACAGTTGAAGGTGATGTGATCGAGGTATGTATTTTGCTGTTGTAAAATGTAACAATTGTGACGATTTTTTGTTTAACTTAGTGATTTTGAATCGTAAAAGAAGTTTTTTCAAATTGTGAGGATTTTATGAAACATTAAAAAAGATATTTATTTATATAAACATTATAAATGATATCATATTACGATTTGAGTGTATAGTGTAATGCATTATACATTATACTGGGGAAAACCAGAAGTGCCAAGTGTGACGGACATGAGTGCTATACAAAAACACACTATTGTTATTTTCAAATGTTTTTGTATTTTTCGAATTAAATACGTGATGTACTTGTTTATGGTGTTTTGCAGGTAGGCCAACTTGTGGAGAGTGGAAGTTACAAAAGGCGGGTAATAACGTTGAGACAGCTGGGTGATGACGATACTCAATCGATACCAATAACCCTATGGGGCGAGAGCGCTTCTCAGGATGTAGCAGAAGGACTGTCTGTCCTGGTGACGGCCGTCATTAGAGACGCCAATGGTCTGCAGGGGTCGGTGTCCACGAAAATTGAGGTAATTTTGTTTTACTATAGGTTTTCCCGCCCAATTTTATCAGAGTTGCATTTCGAGTTCATACATAGGCGTTTAAGTTTCAATGATATTTGTCAACTCTCTGCTCTCATGGTTCATTTTCATTTTTTGAGCTTTCAATTTCGTTTTATCATTTCTTTTGAATTTTATTTAATTCAGAGAAAAATCCATTTAATTTAATGACCAATTTTGCGCCAGCTGGATAGACGTTTAATTTGTCTATTTGTGAATTTGAATACATTAATGTTTATTATGGCAATGCAGGCGCTAATTTGAATGAATTTACTTGCTTTTTTAATTTGAACGCGCTTTTTGCACGCTGATGTGGGAAAATCATGAATTGCATGTTTATACAATCAAATTGAATGAACTAGATAGCTTTTTGAATGTTTTTTTTGTTTTTATGTTGAGTTGCACAGTTTGATATGTCTACACACGTACCAAATTAATCCGACACGTAGACACAAAATGATCTCGGTGATTATTCAACTTTGCTCGAAATTGAATGATCGCATCGTTAAATCAGATGCCACTTTAGTTGTGATTTTGTAGGTTTGTTTTGAACTTTTCATGATTAGTCATTGATTTTGTTTGTGTTTTAAACTGAAGGGCAATTAATCCAACCCTTGTAATAAGTTTATGTGTATAAAAGCAGAACTGAAATAACACAAACAAAATGGCAAAAGTTTGAAATGAATCGACCAATAGTAAGGAAGTTATGAATGTTTGAAATATGAGATTACTCAGTCTATGCAAATCTCAAATTGGTAGTTCGGTCAGTGGATTGTGACGTAGGACGTGGATCAGTCTCTCATTTGTCGTGTACAAAAATACCATTAATTTTTGTTTTTTTCGTATGTTTGTTTTCCCTTGGAACACTACTCAAAATTATAGATAGCATAGTATTTATAGGTCCTTTAAAAAAAAAAACCCTCCTGAGCAATGAATTTTCGAAAAAAATACAAATTTAGTCATTTATATGTTGGAACAGATGGAAAAGTAGCCGACACTATATCACATTGGCATTACTGGTTCAGCCAATTTGAAGTGCTCATAGGTATAGTGATTACTACTTTTAAAAATTCATAACTTTTTTATATTCAACTTTCATCAGTTTGCTTTTGTGCTTTGTATTAGATTAGTACTCTATTTGGGTTAGATTTTCCTTTAATGTTCATTGGTTTAAAAATGAGTTGTAAACAATTATTTAAAGCACATTTTGAAACAATAGTTTCTTTAATCATTTTTTAAAGATTTTTTGTTAAATGTTTGAAACTTGAAGACACCGTAACATGAGTTAGTAGACAGAACGTTTTTTCGAGAGAAAATCAGTGCGAGTGGGACAAAAAGTCTCCGAATTTGTCTTTTTACGTTGAGTTTAACGCCGCCCATAGAGTAAGTTTATATCATGAAATACTCAATACTTGTTTAGTAAAGGATAAAAATGTGTAGATTAATTCAATGTTGAGATATAAACTGTGCAAGATTTTGTGTCTATGAGACTATGTGTCGGATTAATTTGGTACGTTTGTGTACACATACACTCAGCTTCAAAGAGGTCAGTGTGCGCGCTGTTGAGATTTAAAGATAAACTGAGTTCTGGTAATGCGATTGCATTGTGAAAGAAAAGGTGTGGAATGGATCAGAAAAGTTGATCATATAGCATGTAAGTAATGGTGTGTAATGCAAGGTTTTGGAGTCATCAAACTCATCATAAATTTGGCAGAGTCTTGGTAAAGTAACAATCACTTACACAGAAAGATGTATATGGGACAACACACATGGTGTCGGCATGGTCGGGGCTAGTAGTACTAGATCTAGTAGGACCCCTATATATATTATCGATGTTCCAATGTGTTCCTCCTTCAATACAAGCCCTTTTACGATGCCTGTTTAATTAATATATTAAAGATATAGGTCTAGATCTAGATCTACTTGACTTTTGGTTTTAAAAAAGAAAATCAATTCTCACAGAATCAAATGAAACTTAAACTGAATATTCCAGATTACAAATTGAAATTTGCCAAACGATTTTGGGTACAAAGTACTACCCTGATTTTTTTTAATCTTTCTATGCTCATTACTCAGCCAGTATACATTTTCTTCCAAAATTGTTTGGCACATGACATTTATTTGTAATTTTGAACATTCAGTGTAAGTTTCGTTAGATTCTGTGAGAATTCATTTTCTTTTTTTACCACTAGGATCTAGAACTCAAGTTTATCTTTAAGTTTAACGCGTCTATCGGTCAAATGTTAGTTGTTTATTTTTTTTAAAACGCGTAAATTTAGTGGAAATTGAATTTAACGCAGAGACACAAAGTATTGTAGATATATGTAGAAGTGAGTGTAAATGGAGTGAGGTATTTGATTAGACCATAGTTTATTTACTTAAAAATCAAGAAAACCAAGATTGGTTTTGAGAGTAGCATGAGGAAGTATTAAGGAGGAAAAGAATCCAAGATTCAAGTAAGAGTTGATTTCACCATCTAATGAAATCAGGCTTGCAAAAAGTAGGTCACTGTTATTAGGGTCATTTACAAAATGAAGTGTCTTAAGGACCTGATATATTATTTGGTTTGTAAAAATACTGCATGCATTGTCTATTGAATTTTGGTTGCTCATATGAGAGAGAAATTGGTTTATTTGGAGAAAGTAAACGTGTATGTATAAATAAAAAGCAATTTTAAATAGACTCTATAGACTATCTAGATCTAGAGGTTTATATGCAAGTGTATAAATTAAAACATTTAGATTCTAGGTCTAGTCTTGGCAAATAATAGAATGCCATGCTATTTATTTGTATAGAATTCAAGTCCATAGCAGAAAACACTTAATGAGTGCGCATAAAATGTATGCAAATTTTTAAAGAATAATGGCGCTAGTGTAGTTTCGTATCTATTTTTTTTAGCAGTTTAATATCCATTTTAATTTTTTAGCAAATGAATTTTAGCACAATTTTTTATTAATTTCAATCATAATCGTATAGACCTATTGCATTTTTCACCTGAATTTGGATCACATCCGACATCGGGAAACCTCCGTTTAGGGCTTCGATGTCGACGTCGTCGCTCAGTACTAAGGCCATGTAACAAAATATGCATGTTTAGCTTCCCCTCCCGCTTTTTTGGGGGGGCCGCCTCCTATTTTTTTTATTTTTAATTTTTTTTTTTTAAAGAAAAAAACATGAAAAACACTGCTAAAATAGATCAATTTCTGATTTAAATTTAAAAAAAAAAAAAAATGTTGGCGGCCATCTTGAAAAATAGTCAGACTGTCAGGGAAAATGTACCGAGCGGCTATTTTGAGCGGCCATTTTGAAATAATAAAAAAAAAAAGGATGTTAAACATGGTTTTTTTATTTGGCCTAATCGTGTAAGTTGGGGCTCTGATCGGATCGGAAGATCGGAGCGACACCCTCATACCTTTGATCGGTATCGGACTTGAAGATCGACACCAAAAATCAGCTGATTTTTTGTTTATTTTTTTATTTTTTTTAATGACGAAAATTTTCAATTTTCATAAAGTAGGCATGCATTATAATCCAAGATGGTGGCCCGCATGTTTTGCCTCTTATCTTAGACCAATATTATGTATTTCAAAGTCATGAAAAGTCACTAGATATAACAAACATGGTCTACAACAACTTCACATGACAAAATAATCCCAGCTATGAATTTTGTAAAAGCCTTTGATAGCCAAAAACTTGAAAATTTTTGTCATTAAAAAAAAAAAAAAAAAAATTCTGCCAATGTTTTTTGGATCATTTTTATTGATCGGCAATTGGAAATTATTATCTGATCATTCCTGATCGGCTCAAGATCGGCCCCCGATCCACAGGCCTACCCAGTACCGTCTCTATGCTAGTCCTGCACCTCAAACCTTGTATGGTGGTATCATAACATGCACGATACCACCATACGAGAAGTCTGCATAATTTTGGACTGATAGCTTCAGTTTGAGGTGCAGGACTATAGCATAGAGATGATTGGTACTGAGCGACGACGGTGACATCAAAGCTCTAAACGGAGGTTTCTTGATGTCAAATGTGATCCAAATTGAGGTGGAAAATGCAATAAATGATTATGATTAAAATAAGTAAACTATTGGGTTAAAATTTCTTTGCTAAGAATGGATATTAAAGTGCCAAAAAAAAATGAATACCTAACAACACTAGCGCCAGAATAATTTGGTCATTTTTTGAGTTGTATAAAAAAATAGGAGATTTACAAGTTTGATAAATTATCATTTTGGCTGAGTTGAAAAACAGCAACAGTTATTTAGCAAGGTACATGTAGATTGAATGCACAAAAAAAAAAAATCAAATTTGTTTTTGCGCATTGTTATTTAGGTCAGTTGTGAAAGTCACTTTGATAGGTGTATGTGACAAGTTATTGGATTAAGGTGATACATGAACAAAGCACATGCTTTTAGCACATTGGATTAAGGTGATACATGAACAGACTTGGAGCACGTGCTTGTGTTGTGAACATCATAGAGTTAATATTGATTGGATTTTTGGCAAGAAATACATTGAACCATTCAATGAAATATCTTGTGTGTAACTCTATGAATAAGTATTTTTTTTAATACTACTGTAAATATGTCAATGTTAACACCGGATTTTCTATCTGCATTTTCTCTTTGAGTGCAGATTGAATAAAACCGTTATCGAATAGAAAGTGGCGTCCGTTCTTATTTATCGAGTGATTCACACCATTATGATTACATTTTTTTTTTGTAATAATATTATTTAATTTTTTTCTAGGTTTTAACAATTTTGTTCGACGTGGCATCTTTTCAAATTCAAAGCCCAGTAGCTTGTGAGAGTGTCATATTTAATTTACTTTTATTTCTCATTTTAAGACATCATTTTACTCATAATTTTTTTTTTTGTAATCTAGTCAAACTGTCAATTTTTAAAAGTAACCCTTTAGTTTACAGATAGGCAGGAATCATCAGTTAAGTACATGCCCGACATATTTTTTTTTGGCGGCATCGAAGATGGTTCAAAGGGAATGAATTAGATATGACTCCCATCTCTTAAAACTCTTTGGTACTTTGAATGAAATATGTTATGTGTACTACTGTTTTGTCACAATATGTTTGTATTGATATTTCTTTGTCTTTTTTTGTTTTATTTTTGCATTTATGTAGATGGTGAAAGAAAAATGGGTAGAGGGAGAGGTGATTGGCGTGAGAAAAACAAGGTTTGTACTTTTTGGTGGTTATTTGTTATGTGTATTTTATGTTTTTATTGTAGTGCATGTACACATGTGTACAGGTGTAGGTGTAAAAAGTCTTTTTTTTTTTCCATTTGCATAGTGAGACTAAATTGGTTTAGATTTTTGTATACTCTCTTACATGTAGCTCCGGCAATTGTGTATAATTAAGAAGAATTGCGTAAATGCCGAATCCGTTCCTAGCTTTTAGAATGATCATTGCCGTTTTGTTTGTTTTTTGATGTGCGTAAATGTTTTTATATTTAGATTTTTGTTGTTATAACTGGTACATGTACATGTAGTTGGATTACAATAGAACCCGGTATAATCGTAGCGTTAATTTTAGGGGTAATTGTGCATTTTGTGATGAAAAGCATCAAATTTAGTAGGGGAGACCGAGGACAATTGTAACACTTTTGTTCAATTTCGACATCAACTTTATTATAATTAAGAAATTAAAGGTATATAAAATGAAAGATGCATATCTTGGCTTGAAATATGACTCGGTTTGGGTTAAGTGAAATAAATTAAGAGCACATTTTTGAGGGGTCCAAGAAATTTGAAAATTTGGCCGACTGATATTTTGTTTAGTTAGGGAGGGGGGGGGGGGTGGTAAGATCACCTTTTTAATATTTTTTTATTAAAACAAATTTGAGGGGAGGGTTTTCCTCAAAATCGCACACATACAAAATATTGAGGGGGGGGGGGGAGGGGGTCGACCCTCAAACCCCCCCTGCTTACGCGCCTGGGTGGAGAAAATGATATTGTGTTTTTCAAATTCTGCTTTTGTGATCTGTTGTATTCTTTTGTTTTAATGGCCGCCATAGTGTCCTTTTTCCTATATAATGTTAACAACTTGAAATAATTATATTAAAGGTAATACAAAGTTTTAATATGGGGTCATGAATTTGGTTCAAATTAACATATTGGAAGCATATGCGATCTTACAATATTCAGTTAATCGTTGTTGCGGTTGAAATCGAGTCTAAAGTTATGAAATTGTAAATAATAAACTTTTGATGTTGTATAGCTCTCTCTCGAGGTCAAGATATTCATTAAGCTATAAAACAATGTTTCTTGACTAAAATCAACCGATTTTAGCTAATCCTGGTTGGAAATTATATATCACAACTACATATTTTGAGGTTTTCATGGTCGCATCTACCATGTTTCGGGCATAGACGCTAATTGAAATTTATCAATTTACCAGGAGCACCGGTAAATTTTTATATTCAATTTTTTTTGTAAGCATTAGTGTTTTAGGGGCTAAATTTTCTAGTGCTTATAATACATCCACAAAGGCATCAAAATATATAAAATTGTCAAGAATCACTATCCGTTTCCGTTTTCACTCAAATTTTCATATTATTTTTAATTGTACATCTAGTATTGAAGTCACTACCTTAGCACTACTATCTCTCATCTTAACAATGTAGTTTCGTGTAGGCTTAGTAATTATTTTGAATTCATGCACATGTTGAAATTCCAGGCTCTAAATTTAGACAAACTGTAGGGCCCCATTTTTTAACTAAAGTCCCATTTTTTATATATATATATATATATATATATATATCAAGGCTTTATAAAGACATTGAGTTGTGAAATATGTGTATAAATGGCCCTTATTAGGTTTTTAAATATATGTTAATTGTATTTTCATTTTCTTTTTATACAGCGTACCCATGCGTATCATGATGAAAAATGGAAATTGCATCAAGATCGCAGACGGCATGGACGAAAATCTCGTATCCTCCCTCCTTGGATTTCCAATAAGGTATAAAATTGGGACAGATGGGATTGCTGTTGAGATAGAAAAGTTGTAATATGTTTTTTTTATATTTCGTTATATAGTGCGTCCCACAAAAAAAAGAATCCGAAAAATTATTGATGTTTATCATAACTTAATCACAATTATAACTAATAAATGACATATTTGTAAAGCTTAGAGCCTCTTTTATTTGATGCAACTCATATGATGCATATTTTACGCATGAGTGATTAAAATCAATTTGAAGAGAGGGAACCAAAAGGTCGTTTGGCGTATGGTATCTAAATTTCAAAAGAGAAAATATTTTTAGAAAGTTCAGTTTTTGCCCTTTTATGTGACACCTCAATCAGGAAAAAAGAGCAAAGTTTTGTTTAAAGTTTTAAAATTTGATTTAAGAAGTCAGTTTTCACTGGCTGCCTGTTGTAGCAACAAGCAGAATTGACAAAAGACAAGCTCCGTTTCGTTGACAACCAGCCATGCAGGAAGTCTTTCGCCCATGTCTGATTGTCAACAAAACGGAGTAAGTCTTTTGTCAATTTTGTTTGTTATAGCAGGCAGCCAGTGAAAACGAATTTGTTTAATCAAATTATTTTAATTTAAGCATCACTTTAAGCAAAAAAATTATTCCTTGCCTATTTTTCATGATTGAGGTGTCATATGAAAAGGCAAAAGCTGATTTTCTCTTTCAAATTTAGATACCGTGCGGCAAATGACTTTTTGTTCTCTTTTTTCAAATTGATTTTAATCACTCATGCGTGAAATATGCATTATATGAGTTGCTAAGCTTTACAAATATATGTCATTTATTCATTATAATTGTGATTAAGTTGTGATAAAACGTCAATGATTCTCGGTTTCGTTTTTTCTGGGACGCACTGTATAGTTGTTTGTAATTACTGTATCTCTGTAAATATTGATTGTTTTTCAACCAATTTTTGATATGTTGTAGCCAAGATAATTTTTTACATGGTCAATATCCACTTTTTATCATTTTGATGAAGACATCATAGTGAAAATTGCGACTAAAGGCGACATGTCAGAAGTTTCTTAATTTACGTGCAATGCTTATAGAAGGTGAATTTCGTTTACATCATGAATGTACAGTACATGACATTGTTCTTTGAACAGTATCTCGCTTATTCTTGCGCTATTTTATACCAAACTTTGGTATGTTGTAGCCTGCCCGATGGGCTATAGGCAATGTGCCTTTTGTTTTTTGATCAGATATTATTATGTCGAAATTTACAATTCAAAGTTGAAATTGCAATTTTGATAATATGTCACGTATGTCCGAACTGTGAAATTTAAATGTTAGCAGTGTTTTTATATTCAACTATGGAGAAAAAAAAAGTTTTTAGACTACACTATTGAAACTGACTGCTTTTTTTTTTTTTTTTTGAGGGGGGTGGGGGGGGGGGTTGTTACAGCAGGCAGCCAGTGAAAACGAATTTGTTTAATCCAATTATTTTAATTTAAGCATCACTTTAAGCAAAAAAATTATTCCTTGCCTATTTTTCATGATTGAGGTGTCATATGAAAGGGCAAAAGCTGATTTTCTCTTTCAAATTTAGATACCGTGCGGCAAATGACTTTTTGTTCTCTTTTTTCAAATTGATTTTAATCACTCATGCGTGAAATATGCATTATATGAGTTGCTAAGCTTTACAAATATATGTCATTTATTCATTATAATTGTGATTAAGTTGTGATAAAACGTCAATGATTCTCGGTTTCGTTTTTTCTGGGACGCACTGTATAGTTGTTTGTAATTACTGTATCTCTGTAAATATTGATTGTTTTTCAACCAATTTTTGATATGTTGTAGCCAAGATAATTTTCTACGTGGTCAATATCCACTTTTTGTCATTTTGATGAAGACATCATAGTGAAAATTGCGACTAAAGGCGACATGTCAGAAGTTTCTTAATTTACGTGCAATGCTTATAGAAGGTGAATTTCGTTTACATCATGAATGTACAGTACATGACATTGTTCTTTGAACAGTATCTCGCTTATTCTTGCTCTATTTTATACCAAACTTTGGTATGTTATAGCCTGCCCGATGGGCTATAGGCAATGTGCCTTTTGTTTTTATGCCTCCGTTACGAAGTAGCCGGAGGCATTATGTTTTCGGGTTGTCCGTCCGTCCGTCTGTACGTACGTCTGTACGTACGTACGTCTGTACGTACGTACGTCCCGTTCTCGTGATCGCGTTATCTGAAGAACCGATTGATGGATTCCTGCCAAACTTTGGTCATGTATGTATCTTGCAGAGCCGATGAACTGAATAGATTTTGGGGTTACGAGGTCAAAGGTCAAAGGTCACAGGGCTCATTATGTATGCAAAAACAGCTCGTGATCGCGTTATCTGAAGAACCGATTGATGGATTCCTGCCAAACTTTGGTCATGTATGTATCTTGCAGAGTCAAAGAACTGATTAGATTTTGGGGTCATGAGGTTAAAGGTCAAAGGTCACAGGGCTCATTATGTATGCAAAAACAGCTCGTGATCGCGTTATCTCAAGAACCGAGTAATGGATTGCTGCCAAACTTAGGTCATGTATGTTACTTGCAGAACCGATGAAGTGATTAGATTTTGGGGTCACGAGGTCAAAGGTCAAAGGCTACAGCGCACATTATGTATGCAAAAACAGCTCATGATTGCGTTATCTCAAGAACCGATTGATGGATTGCTGCTAAACTTAGGTCATGTATGTTACTTGCAGAGCAGATGAACTGATTAGATTTTGGGGTCACGAGGTCAAAGGTCAAAGGCCACAACGCACATTATGTATGCAAAAACAGCTCGTGATCGCGTTCTCAAGAACCGATTGATGGATTCCTGCCAAAATTAGGTCATGTACGTTACTTGCAGAGCCAATGAACTGAGTAGATTTTTGGTTCATAAGATCAAAGGTCAAAGGTCATGGGCTCATTATGTATGCAAAAATAGCTTGTGAACACATTCTCATTAGAACTGACAGATGGATTACTATTAACTCAGGACATCTTGCAGAGCCAATGAACTGAGTAGATTTTAGGGTCATGAGGTCAAAGATCAAAGGGTCATATATGTATATGAGAAATTGCTTGTAATCACGATATTCTGAGAACCTGTTAATGGATTACAATTGAACTTGAATTCGAAAAATGTCTTCTGTTTTGGTTTGTAAAATTGCTCTATGACGGAGGCATCATTTTCGACTGCGCGCAGTCGAATTCCATCTAGTTTGATCAGATATTATTATGTCGAAATTTACAATTCAAAGTTGAAATTGCAATTTTGATAATATGTCACGTATGTCCGAACTGTGAAATTTAAATGTTAGCAGTGTTTTTATATTCAATTATGGAGAAAAAAAGTTTTTAGACTACACTATTGAAACTGACTGCATTTTTTTTTTTTTTTTACAGGGGGGGGGGGGGGGCGGAGGGGTAATAACGTACATAACATTAACTCCAGGGAGCTTCGCCGCCAAAGGCGTCGGGTCTCCAGAGACTGCGTTGGAAATGATTCAAACGGCAGCGGGTTGGGTCACATTTTTTTTTTAATGTAAAAAAATGTGGTAATTACAATTTTGACTTGCAATGTTTTTCGTCTTTTTGAGGCGTCTTTTCAACCACTTAAAATTGTGGAATCTAACCTTTTCTTTTTTGGCCTTAAAATGAGACATATATTAACTTATAAAATCATGCATTGTATCACTTTATTATTGGTTTGTTATGATTATTATGGTTAATAATCATTTAATTGTTGAAATATTTCTTTATACAGGGTATATTAAAATTAAGAAACAGTGTAAAAAATTAAAATTAAAATATAATATCTCGAATTGATTGAGGGATGTTTATTTTATACTGAACAAAGTGATACTTGTAGTTCAAATTTATTTCAATGATACAAGAAAAAGAAATATTTTTTGCGGGACCATTTATTAAACTTAAATTTTATATATCTAATTGCAATTGCAACTGCAGATTAGGTAACAATTGTGTAAGAAATCGCACATCTTTTGCATGCCTTTTTTTTTTTTAGTGGTCAACTGCTTTGAATTGATTTTTTTATTTTTATAAAAAATAACATTAATGCATTTGTATAAACTTGCATCTGTACAATTTTGTTATAGATTTATTATTGATTTTGTAAAAAAAAAAAAATTATGAAACAATATGAGTTTGTTACATAATGTGTTAAATGACATCATGTTTTACATCACTGAACAATTTTAAGAGAAACTTTGCCATAAAATAATGGCAAATTTGAACTCCCAACACTTTAGAGGGGCTTTAATCTTGTGAAATCTCAATGCATGTAAATACGATCGTAATAAGGTTATGAATATATTGACAATTGTAACTGTAATAGTGTATATGTTGATTGTAATCTACCGGTATTCATTTGTGTATTTTTTTTTAACAAAGTGATATAACCATTATTTCTGTTTTATTCAAATATAATAAAAAGTCTGAACATAACAATACTTGGTTTACATTGTATCGTTTAAAAACAGTGGATTTATAAATTTAGTAATAAGTTACAGTAGAAAAAAACATTAAAAAAACTTGTCACGGTTTAAATTATGTAGGGCAGAGGGAGACAGAGCAAGAGAATAAGAGAGAGGGAGGGAGGCAAGAGAGAGAGGGGGTGAAAGAGCATAGAGATAGATAGATGTAGAGACAGACCCCCCCCCCCCCCAAAAAAAAGAGGGACAGAACAAGAGAGAAGAGAGATGCAATTGAGAACAATGCCTTTAATATTGCTAGCACAAATGGGCTCTTAAATACTGATCATAACAGTGTTAGCAATAATCAAAAACAATAATGTTCATAAATACGATGACGATATTAGTGATAATGATGACCATGATTAAGAGTGGCACAGCGCCCCTTAGGTAGGCTGTTCGATAGAGGATTGTTATTTAAATGATAACTGTTACCGGTAACTATTACTAAACAAGCTCAAATTTTTGCTTGATTGCAGAGATATACTTCGACGCACTAAATACGCAACAATGATGTCATTAGAGCTGATTATGACTAATAAGGACTATATCTAAACTGAGTTACGGCTAATTCGACCGTGCCCAGGGGCGGCCGAGCGATTTCCAAAGTGGGGGGGGGGGGGGCACCAACAAAAAAGGGCACTTTCTGGAAAAAAAAGGGCACCTACATTGGGAAATCTCAAAGCGAAAATATACAATTTTTTTGACATTAATTGGTATATACCCCTACATTGTGATTACATAATCAGGGAGGATTTCATTATTTGTTTCTCTTCATACATCATACAAGATATTGCTTAAGCATCATATTGTACAGTTGGGTATGATGTCTGACTATGCATTGACGAGCGAGCGAAGCGAGCGAGAACATTTTTAAAGATCTGTGAGGTCGCAGTGCGAAAAATAACGTCTTCTATAGAGGAAAAAAGCCAATCGTGATGGGGTTATAAGCACATTTTCATAACGGAAGACTGAAAAGACCTTTGATAAGTAACATAATTATATCATCTTTAAATGCGAGCGAGCGCAGCGAGCGAACTTTGGGGGAAATTGTTCTTAGTCGCTTTAAATAAGGGGCACGTTTAATGATTACATGAAAAGGGGGCAATTATCGAAAGGGATAAGACACTTATTAAAAAAGAAAAGGAGCACGTGTCAAAGTACAAAGGATAATTATAAGAGGTGAAAATGAGGCATTTTTTCACCTGAAAAGAGGCACTCACCAGTGATGAAAAAGAGGCGTTTACGAAAATGGGAAATAGGCATTTGTTGATGGAAAAGGGGCACCCATCAGATTTTGATAGGGGCATTTATAAGTAAAAGGGGCACGTGTCATTATTAAAAGGGGAATTATCAGAGGTGAAAAGGGGCACTTATGAAAATGTAAAAGGGGCACTTATAATAAAGGAAAATGTGCATTTGTTGAATGAGAAGGGGGCACTTATTAAAAAGGAGAAGGGGTAGTTAAGGGGAAGGAGCTCTCTCTTTTTAATGGGGGCACTTATCATAAGGAAAAGGGGCACTTATTAAAAAATAAAAGGGGCACATATTAAAATGAAAGGTGTGCTCATCCGAGTTTAAAAAAGGGGTAGTTATTAAAAGGAGAAGGGGCACTTTTTACAAAGGAAAAAAGGGGCAGTTGTCAGAGTAAAAGGAGCACCTCTCAGTTTTGAATAGGGCAATTATCAGAGGTGAAGGGGGCACTTATCAAAACTGAAAAGGGGCACTTTTCGTACCTGAAAAGAGGCACTTACTAGAGATTAAAAATGGCACTAATTATTGAAGATAATTTCAAGATTTATGAGAATTGAAAAAGGACACTTATTGCAAAGGAAAATGGGAACATGTCAAAGGAAAAGAGGCACGTGTCAAAAATAAAAAGGGCACTCGTCAGAGGTGAAAAGGGGGGAAGGGGCACGTTTACTAAGTAATAGGGGCACTTGTCAAAGTAAAAGGGGCATTTTTCCTATGTAAAAGGGGCACTCGTTACAAAATAAAAGGGGCACTTTTGGGGTATCTGAAAAAGTGGGGGGGGGGCGCTGTGCCCCCCCCCCCCTGCCCCCCGGGAGGGCCGCCTCTGACCGTGCCGTATTGATAGATCTACTGCCGTTTGAATAACGTTTTGACGCACTATGGATGTGGATGCTTTCATGCATGTGTCGATCATCTGTCAAGTCTTGAGCAATTAAATATGCAAATAAATTATTTAAATATTGTTTTATATTAAGTCATGTACACAGTGATTTATTTAGTCCTGATTTAATATAAAACATGAGTTAGATATTAAATTTTTACCCATCCATAGCAATAATCCAACATCTATAAGATGTTATAGAAATAGAAATGGTTGTTAGTATGCATGGCAGTAAAAAGCCAAACGATAAAAAAATTCTCAAATTTTTCTTGATTTATTTGTATACATGTAATAAACTATTAAATGAGACACTGACATGATACAGAGACAAAGGGGATCGAGAGACTATATACAAAAAGAGAAGCAGAGACAGAGTTAAAATTGTAGATTAAAACAAATATTTTTAAATATTGATTTGTCCTTTAAATACACCGTATAGAAAAATTGTGTTTTTCCATGTGCTGTAAATCGAGCTTGCAAAGGTAAGCATTTGGTAGACCGAAAGCTTCAGTCTCTATAATCGTCGGTTGTTCCACTGAGACTACGTCTGGCTCCACTAGACCTCCGGTTATAGAGACTGAACGACTGCCTATGCCAGCCTGTGTTGAACTTATTCCGCTAGATTTTAGCCGCTAGGCCCCTCCCACAAACTTGCCACGGCCGTTATGCCCCCAAAATAAATGTCATTTTACCTCGTTCATTTCCAATTTTAAATTAGGCCTAGGCTATAATACATCGGTTCCACTTACTAACTTGATTGATATAATCCGTTTAATGGTCCCTTTTAAGGAAATTATCGGTCAAAATCGACATCCATGTTGAAAATCTTGCAAGCCGTGTTCGCTGCCGTCAATCTCATCCCTTCTAGTCTACGCCGAAGGCAAAATGATTATGAAGGAAAAACTGTGCGCCATCTACACGTTCGTAATGGCGTTATCACAGTTTTTCCTTCATAATCATTTTGCCTTCGGCGTAGACTAGAAGGGATGAGATTGACGGCAGCGAGAGTTTAACACGGCTTGCAAGATTTTCAACATGGATGTCGATTTTGACCGATAATTTCCTTAAAAGGGACCATTAAACGGATTATATCAATCAAGTTAGTAAGTGGAACCGATGTATTATAGCCTAGGCCTAATTTAAAATTGGAAATGAACGAGGTAAAATGACATTTTGGGGATTTTGGGGGCATAACAATACGGCCGTGGCAAGTTTGTGGGAGGGGCCTAGCGGCTAAAATCTAGCGGAATAAGTTCAACACAGGCTGGCATAGGCAGTCGTTCAGTCTCTATAACCGGAGGTCTAGTGGAGCCAGACGTAGTCTCAGTGGAACAACCGACGATTATAGAGACTGAAGCTTTCGGTCTAAGCATTTGGTTGCTCTTGTAATTGTATAAAATCTCTGTTTTTATAGTCTATGTATTATTAAATGATCGTGAATCAATTCATATTTGTACGTAGAAAATTCGGTCACCACTCATTCACTATGCATAGCGGTTTATTGTGTCATTATGACTTTTGACTTTTTTTCCACATGTTGCACCCCAATAAATTAGTGCAAATGATGCGCAGGTACTGTAGGCCTAGCGCCTAGATGCTGAGTATGAGGGTAGCGAGTATGAGTGGGTCGGTAAGAATTGTGTGGCGTGCCGTAGTTGAGCTGAGGGTGTTTCAGACGGTTTCAGACCAGGCCAAAGTTACCGTGTGCAACACAATTCCACCGACCCACAAAATGCGTATCATGTGCAGAATACCCTACCAAGGCTACCACAGTGTTAGTCTTTATAGATTAGTCATATAGATCTAGGCCTAGTCTATACAGATTGTGATTTTAATGTTTGCGATAATGTTGATGCAGGTATTGCAGATTGGGTGCTAGTTTAGAAGTTTAAAACTAGCCAAAATTTGACCTGTAAATCAATGTAACTCTGGCGGGAGTTGGGGAAAACTCGGCCCAGGTACAAAAACGGTCAGTTTTTGGACGTTTAGGTTTAGGGTTAGGGTTAGGGTTAGGGTAAAATGACAAAAAATGACAGTTTTTGCAGCTGGGCGCGGGCCGAGTTGGGTGCTAGTGTAGAAAGTTCTGTATCCATTTTTTTAGCAGTTTCATATCCATTCTTAGCAAAGGAAATTTAGCCCAATTTTTTACTAATTTTAATTAGGCCTAATAGGGTCTAGGTCTAACTGAGACATAGATCTAGTATATCACATTTTCCACCTGAATTTGGATCACATCCGACATCGGGAAACCTCCGTTTAAGGTGTCAATGTTGTCGCTCAGTACCGTCTCTACGCTATAGCTTTGCAACTCAAACTGAAGCTATCAGTCCAAAATTATGCAAACTTTTTATCCCCCAAAACTTGACTTACCCATGCCTTTACCCACGTTACATACATGATTTGTGAGATTTTGCGATTTTGCGTGAAATCGCTGTGGAAACACACAGTGACAAACCGTGTCTGGCGGATCATCAGAGCGCGTGAAGCCTCAATCACCACTGCAGCGTGATTGGTTGAAAAATACTTTGAGATACGCATATACAATAATATGTTTATTCCGCGCTGTACATAACAATGACAAATGTACGTCACAATAGAATAGCGTGGAATCCTGTGTAGATCTGAATCCATGATCGAGGTCAAAGGTTGAATCTTGACTTCCGATTAACACGGTATTTGCCTGACTTGGAACACGGAATCTGGGCGAATCGGAATGCTGCGCTCTGTGGAAACAGATTGGTTTAATACCGTGTCATCGCGACACGGTATTTCAATTCCAGAAAAGATAATCCGTATTTCACTTTTTTCCTGTGGAAACATGCTGAATATAAAAAAACAATTATTGGATAGTGAGGCAATGATGTCACAGACTCATGAGTTACATGTACAGTAGTTGCCAATTTGTCTTGTGATTTTCAGAGTTTTTTATGTTATTAAGAATTCATAATAAATTAGTTATCCGATTTTGCTCAAACTGTTTTTGATTGCTTTTATTGAAAGCAAGTTATTTTGGAGTGGACTTGCCCTTTAAAGCCTGTCTGTACTAGTTTGGCCAGGGGGATTAGAGTTTCCTGCAAGGTCACTGACAGGTGGTTATCTCAGCATATCAGCTCTTAATTACCATAGGAAAAAGGGGATCATGGGGGACCAACAGGCACCAATTAGGCATTGTTTGCTGTATAGAGGGCCCATGTAGCTATAAGTAGTGCAGTGAGGCTTTAAAGGACAAATCCACTCTAAAAAAATTAATTACTTTCCATAGAAGCAGAAAAATCAGACAAACCAATCAAAAAAAATTAGAGCAAAATCAGACAACTAATAAGAAAGTTATGAATTTTCTACAAAGGTAGCTTGGTACAAAGCAGTGGCATTAAACATAAAGACCAGTTTGGGAAATGCCATCCTCATAAAATAAAATGAAAGCTCTTATTACCAATCATGTAAAAGAATATGTTTTGACTAATGCGTGGAAAAAAAACACGGGGGCTCAGGGTGAAATAGCCCCCGAAATGCCCAAAAGAGCCCCCAAAAATCAGAAAAGAACCCCCTTAAATTTGCATAGAGTTCAATGCAAAACAAATTTTAGAACGTTATTTTCATGCAGGCAAGGTTGAAATGCAGGCAAGGTTGAAAAGTAGCCCCCGAAAAATAAATATTAATTTTTTCCCTGTTGCTGAGAAACTGTCTACTATTTGATATATTTGATAAAGTATTATATCTGTTTGGACCTGATAGATATAACGCACGTGTCACACACGTGTGTAGGAAGGTAGTCCCATATACATCTTTCTGTGTACAGTGCTTGTAACTTTATCAAAACTGGGCTAAATTTCTTATCATTTTGATGATTCTAGAACCTTGCAAGTTGCAGTACATACCAATACTTATATGCTAGATGATCAACCTTTACTGATCGATTCCACAACGTTTTTTTTACAATGCAATCGCATGACCATAAATGGTCTTTATCTTTAATGGACACGTTGTAACGCAAATTGTACAATTGTTTTTTTAATTTTAATTGTTCCATTGAGGTAAAACCATATATGATTAGGAGTCAGGACACAGATTTACTAATTTTTTCTACAGCTGTACTACTGTACCTTGATTGCTATTAATATTACAAAATAAATGTCATCAGGGCATGTCAAATTACAAGTTTTCATCTCTAGTTCTCATGAACTATTATGTACTTTGCTTACTGGACGCATTCTTTCATGCCACTAAATTTGTGCTAAGCTACCAGCTAAATAAAACTTGAGTAGTCTGACATTAATCAATATAATTTACAATGTTGTGTTTATTTTTATCAATCTCATCAAATGATCTCTATGATTTTTGTCATTAATGTACTGTAATAGACCTACATGTATATCATTACATTTTGCTAAATGTTTTTTTGTTTTTTTTCTTTTTCTCCTTTTGCATCAATGAATACAACGTGTGTGGCGTTAACCTTATCGTGTTGAATGCTGCTATTATACAGGTAAGAGACTGCTGTTTTATTTTTTTATTTTAATATTGTGGAACAGGTACGGTAAAATTGGTTTATTTAATAATATTGTATGTGTGCAACGAGAAGGATGTAACTCAGAATTAATGCCCTTCTGGCTCTGAACAGATGTGGTGTGGGAGAGTTTTTTTTTACAACATATTTGGAATAAGAACATATTTATTTTTGAATATTATTAACTGACATTTCTGACCACTTCCCAGTATATTGTATTTGTGATATGGCTAATCACAAATGTACCTGTGAAACTGACTTTTTTACACATGATTTAAAGAAAAATAATATTAGAATTTGTTTGCATTTGCTGTATTCAAGGTAAATGGTATCTATCCAGTGATGTAAATAATATTTATGATAGCTTTGTTTTTAAATTCACAAAACTATAACTCGTGTTTCCCTGTGAAATTAATGTGTATGAAATATAAGCGTAAAAATAAACCTTGGATTACAAATAAAATTATAAAGTTGAGTAAGAAAATATGTGACTATATAAGTTGTATGTTAAAAATAGGTCTAAGCCTTCGCTTTACATGGGTTTTCGACACATTTTGTAACTATATTCTGACCAACATTATGCCATGATCTACAGTAAATGCCCTTTTTTTAAAATGTGCAAATTGTTATGTATAAAGAACAGCATAATGGACATGCCAGCTGCAATGCATACCAATGTAATGCACATGCTAATGTAATGTACATGCCAATGTAATATACATACCAGCCAGTGACAATAAGACAATAACTCTCAGGTAAAGCACATATGTTATAGTGTATCAGAGATACAACACAAATCAAATATAGGACTATTTGGGAAATGAATTTTGAGATGAACATTGTTTTATTCTCGAAAACAAAAATAATATTTACTTTGAATGCTTTCGACTTAATAGTTTTTCATAATTTGAAATATTTATTTTGTTTTAGTTTGGCTCCCGCTTAATTTTGTTTATTTTTTTCTTTATCTATACATCTCTTAAAACCCTATTTTGATATGAGGTTGCTGATTTATTGAATTTTTGTACGCATATTTGATTTTTTTGTTTGTAATGAAAAGAGCTAAATGAATGACAGAGATTAAAACAAAATCGTAATTTATCACAATCAACTCTCTCTCTCTTTTTATCTATTTATCTATCTATCTCTGTCTCTGTCTCTCTGTCTCTCTCTTTCTCTCTCTCTTTCTCCCTCGTTCCCCTCCCTCTCTGAATATGTCAGCAATTTCGTAAAATTGGAATTGTGCTTCAGTGTAATTTATTTCCGCATCGCGCTGTTCTTTTGTTTTGTTGTTTTTGTTAAAAGGGTGTGGCTAAAAAGGAGTTAATCACCGTAGTCTTGGTAGTCCTTTATTTATTAAAAAAAATAAATGATATTTAAAATATAGTAATTCAATACATGTTACGAAACAATAAGGAAAAAAGTGCAAACAAAAACACAACAGTTGAGGTGGACAATGATGAGAAACATAGGCACACTAAAACAATACCAATATGTATAAAACAAATGACTGTGATTCGGGGGCAATACACAAATGATAGCAATCAACAATAAAAAGCTAGTCATGCCACCACCCCCCCTTTTTGGCTGTGACAGGAAATCGATAATGGTAATATATCATGTTAATAGAACACATATAAAAACAAATAAGGCAAAACATTTGTAAATCTATATCTGCCTTTTACTTTTTTCAATGTGGGAGGGGATCATGATTATTCAAATAGAACTGCCATCTGAAGAAAAAAAAAGCCGTTGTGTGCCTTATCATATTATCATCTTACCACTATTACCTAAATATATTTTATAAAATAAAATGACACACAAATCCCATTTATCAGGATAACCATTGAACATCTAGACTGGTTTTGGTCAAATCCCTTGTGAGAATTCAATTTATTTGTTTTCGTCTCCATTTGTGTTTTCGCTCAACCTATCGTGTCAATAAAACTTTGTTAATCCTTGTTTCATGATCAGTTTTGTAAATGGTATGTACATGTACAATGTATATATGAAATGAAGATGATGATGATGATGATGATGAATTGATGATGCTTACAATATTGTAATAAAGTAGTAATGGTAATACAAATTATTTTCTTCATCTTGCACTCGCTTTTTTTTATTGCCAGAAAACTTGCATTTTTTTTTTCAACAATGGTAGCTACTGAACAATGGTAGTTACTTCTTTACATTTATTTGTTCCTCTTAGGGTGGGGTCCGATCCAGGCAGCTGAGATAGGCGTTTTATAAAAGAGGAGATCCATACATGAATGATTCGCTAAATTGGTCAAGTTGATAAAATGAAAAGGGTATAGTCAGAGTTCCGGCACTGGTAATTACAGGGGAGAAGAATTACCAAGTCCTTTTATAAATGCGTACTTATATACTACACAGTTGAGGGTAAGCTTGGTAATTTGTGGGCAAGTGAAACGCGGCATATAGCAAATTTTATTTAAAAGGAATAGTCCTAGGTCTTTATGAATAGGCCTACTATAGGCCTAATAATATTATTATATGAATAACTACAATACATCTATGAAAATGTAAGGAAAACAACGCCCTCTCATATTGCTCAGCGAAAATAATCCAATCACTGATCCGTCTCCAGCTGTACCGGTATTTCAAGGGCTTTTTTTTCGATCCGAACACTAACTTAGGGTAAAGTTGAAATGATATCACTTTTTTTCCACGTAACGTAATTTTTTTTTAATAGATGAAATGAATGAATATATCTAAATAATACTTTAAACAACTTTAGCACATAATAGCTTATGATAAGCTGGAAAAATATTGGGGATACATTTCGGCTTCTGTAGAAACCCGTCGTCACAGACTTAAAAAGTTGCTCGTCTTCTGTAGAATCCCGTCGTCTCCAAAGTGTTAAATATGCGATTTTTTTGTTTTTGTTGATAACTTTAATGTTTGACAGATTTTAATCAAATTCGAAATAAAGGTACATAATATCAAAACACAGCCTAAGTTCAATTTTTGAGTATGTAGGTCAAGTGTCATAGCTCATTAAATATACGAATCTGGTTTTTGTTTGATAACTTTAGTAACGTTTAGCGGATTTTAATAAAATTTGATATGAAGGTCATGGTATCAAAATACAGCCTAAGTTTGATCTCGGAGTATGTAGGTCAAAGGAGAAAAGTCATACATGTAGCTCATTAAATAAGCAAAAACACCTAATTATATCTGTAAAAATGTGGTCAACTTCCTTGCCTACTAATATAATAGTATAGCCCCAATGGAGGTAACTTGTTTTGATGTATATGTAGGCCATTTGTACCCTGCGAGGGGATGCTACGCTTTGCGTTGACTTGTTTAAATAAATATTTTGGTCATGTTTTACTTTTTACTTTGTTATTTTTCTTTTGAAGACTGATGGCATCAATTGAGTGATTTGGACTTTAGGAGAAGCAAAGTTTCTGGAGAGTAGGTTTATTTTAATGCTACATTCCATGATTCTTTTATAAATTACCCAACCTGTTTTACTGACAGATTTTCATCGCTATTAGATGATATATTTATATGATTTTTGCCATATTTATTTTTGAATATTATTAACTGACATTTCTGACCACTTCCCAGTATATTGTATTTGTGATATGGCTATTCACAAATGTACCTGTGAAACTGACTTTTTTAAACATGATTTAAAGAAAAATAATATTAGAATTTGTTTGCATTTGCTGTATTCAAGGTAAATGGTATCTATCTAGTGATGTAAATAATATTTATGATAGCTTTGTTTTTAAATTCACAAAACTATAACTCGTGTTTCCCTGTGAAATTAATGTGTATGAAATATAAGCGTAAAAATAAACCTTGGATTACAAATAAAATTATAAAGTTGAGTAAGAAAATATGTGACTATATAAGTTGTATATTAAAAATCCTAATGATTATAGAAAAGAAATATATAGGAAAATTTGTAATAAATCAAATAATAAGATTAAGATTGAGATAAAGAAATATTTAAAGAAAAGTCTCGAAGAAAACATGGAATATTATTAATAAAGCAATGGGAAAAAATGTAAGATAACTAACATTCAAGAGATTAAAAAAGTGATAATTGATTAGAATGACTTAGAAAATTATGAAATGTTTATGTGACATGATTGTAGATGGGAATGTATGATACAGTATTTAAAATTATGTACATTTTGTCTGTAATTCAAATGAAACTTTGTACAACTGATCATTGCAAGATTTACATGTCATATTCTAATTTTATGGTTCTTTTCTTTTCCTAGGCGGAGACTTTTACATTCCTTTCATTCTCATTGAGCTTGTTGGCGGACTGAACAATTCCATTTCATCTTCACCCATATTCCCTTCCCAACTGTCTTCAGACGTATATTCATCATTCACTTTTCTTTATCTCAGAAAGATCCTGCTCTCCGAAGAGAGTGTACCACAGCTGTCTCTTGTAGACCGTATTGGCTGTGTCTTTTATCCATTTCATCCCATTTCATCTTCACACTTGCAAAAAACAAATGAAAAATTTACAAAAGCAATTATGAGAACATTATTATATATTCATGCAGAAGCATTCTATACCTAATCACAGAAGTCTTAAATGTTTGCTACAGAAGAAGTCCTACTTTTTACTTGTGATACTTTATATTACTGAATTTTCTAAATTTCACAAATCTTCTCTTATTCTACAAACTTTCTAAATCTATTCTTAATCACAAAAGTTATTCCTACAAGATCTCTAAATCTATTTTATACTAAGCTGTCTGAACTTTTCTAACCTATTTCATATTACTGAATTTTATATTTCTTAATTATGGAACTTGAAATTGATCAATTCAAGGAAGTGATGAAAGAGATTGTAGATATGCTATATACATGCGATCCGCATAATGAAGAATGTTGTGTCTGTAAAAATACAATTGAAGAAAGTGAAAACAAAGCTACTTGTGAGAGCTGCAATGAACATTATCATGTAACATGTATGGGCTTTTTGTGTCAAGATCTAGTAAATGAGCAAAGATTAATCTGGATATGTTCATATTGTGGAAATAACAACATTGCACATCGACTATTTGATAAAGTATGTATCCCCTCTCATATCAATAGATACCAGCCTCTCGAGACAGTGGATGAAGTATTCAATGATGATGTGCTCCTCTTAACCAAGCAAAATGACAAACACAAGAAATGCAGATCAAAGAAAAGGTATTTTAAGAAATGCAAGAAAATCATTATAGAGCCAGGAAATCAAAGTGTAAAAGTAATGAAATCAAGTGAGTTTGACACGCATGAACATGATCATCTAGTCACTCAAAGAGATTCCCCCAAACAACGTGATCAAGTGCATAGCGAAGAAGTAGGCAGTAATGAATGGATGAAAGTGAAATCAAAAAAGGCAAAGATGTTGGAAAAGATCCAAGACAGAATATCACATTCAACAGCAAAAAGTGACAGTGGAACAGGTCAGAAAAAGAGAATCATAAATGGTGTTGTTTTAGAACCTGGAGTAACGTACATTGGCAAAGCAATGAAATCTTTCTACGAAAGACGAAAAAGTAAAAAATCAAAACGCAAAGTAGACATCAAACTAAACAGAGATGTAGAATGTCAGAATGTATTGGAAAATAATGTTCAAATGTACGCAGAAAAATTGCTAAATGAATACTCAAAGTGTGTGCAATCACCAAAATCTATGATGTCCCATGAAACGAAACTCTACAAAGAAAATAACATGAAGCAAAAACAATCTTGGGCTGATGTAGTAGGCCATGTACAAAATGAAATAATACAGGAACATTCTATTGTTGGCAGTGCGACATGCAGTCATGTTTTTTTAAAACAATATAAGGGCAAAGAACAGAGCACATTTCGAGTATGTGGTGGTGCAAAACCAAATGATAAAGGAAAAGTATGTGACGGAAAGACTGAAAACGCGGGTGAAGTAAAGGTGGATAAAGATTGTAAGCAACATGTGGACAAGTCTATTCCTATGAAAATGTTTGAAATGAAACATGATAGTACATTTCATAAACAGTCAGTCAACACCTCTAATGTAAATTTAGAAGAGAAGCAAATACCAAATGAGAACATGTCAAATATGGAACAAAATACACTTGTGCAATGTGTTGCCCTGGGCAATTTTCATCAAGGAAATGCTAGATTTGGATTTTATTCTGGAAAGCAATGTGTTTCTAACAGTTTTGCTGCTATTTTATACAGTAAAATTACAGATGTTTCCCAATGGCAAAAACAAGATCTTGACAAGGTATTGAATTATGGTAATGAGTTGTATAGATTTATTCAGCTTAGTTCTGCAATAAATGAAGATTTCTTATTGATATCTGAGTTACCTGATCAATTAGAAGCTTTTGATGTCCATTTTAAGATGCAATGTTCTCAGAGTGTTGTGGGTATAATTTGTGGAGATGAATCTTTTTTAAGTCATTTTAATGCAGTAACATTAAAAGATGCTCTCCATCAGGAATTAGATAGACATGATGCATGCTTTTGTACATTTGGTGGCCAAACATTTGCAATCATATCCACACAAGAACAATATTTTATTTTTGATTCACATTCAAGAGATAGGCATGGACTTATGACAGATGGTGGGACCAGTGTCATTCTATGTTCATCAAACTGGGAAGGTGTGTACGATCATATTTTGAAATTAGCTGAATCTATGGGTATCAATAGAAACCAGACTGAATTTGAACTTACAGGTATAATTGTGAATCTTATCAATTCAAGCGAGATTACTGTGACAGAACATGGTGATAATGGTCATGTTGCAAAAGATGAACAGGACTGTATAAATGTAGTTGAAGGTAATGATGGATTTTTCTTGCCAACAGATAGAACTGACAAAAGTAATAGATGTGTTCCCACAAATGTGCCTGATTCTATTGAAATCAATGAAGATGACTGCAATATTATTGATACTGAAAATGATCGGAATGATTGCAGATATTTCGCAAGCAGTTTTTCGACAGATATGTCTGATTGTATTGAAATAGATGATGATGAGGATGACTGCATAATAATTGATGCAGAGCATGATACAAATTATTGCAAAGATTTGTTTAGTGGTGCTCCCTCAGATAGGCCTGATTCTATCAATATAGATGATGTTGATGATGATGACTGCATGGTAATTGATACAGAATACATTACAAATAACTACAAATATTTTCCAGTCCATTCAAGTGAAAAGAAAAAAATGTGTGCTAGATTTAATATTACAGATACATGTATCAGTTCGAAATCAGATATCGACACGTGCATTAATATTGGTACTCCTGCTATTATTTCAAATATTACCGGCGATGGAAATTGTTTTTACCGGGCAATCTCTCTTTTTCTGACAGGGAAGGAAGGCAATCACAAATTTCTGAGGCAAAAGTGTATCCAACATTTGCTGGAAAACTCGCACTTATTTGCTGGTTGTTTAAGATATGAATTTGTATCAGTTAAAGACTATGTTAGTAAAAATAAGCCAGACATCAATGGTGAATGGGCCACAGAGGTAGAAATTGCTGTCATGGCCCATCTGCTTGAAACAGACATATTAATATTTAGTGATATTTATTTAAAGTGGAGACTATATTCATGGAATAACCCTGGACGCATTGTACATGATTCAAATATGGGCATTTATCTATTACATGTTAAAGGGGTACATTTTGATTATGTTGAATCTGTTAATTGTATTGATTTGGTTACAGACGAAGGAAAAAAACAAAGGAAGTTACATGTAATAAAAAGAGATCTATTAATAGTGAAATGCTTAAAGACAAAAGTAAACTATCCAAACAATATGCATCTTGTGCAACAAAAGATGAAATTGAAGAAACGTTTATGCCAAGTCTAAGCGGAAAAAGTGAAGACATGTTTATGTCCAAAAGAAAGAGAAAAGGTGACACAATTCATGAAAGTGTAAAGTGTGCTAAGTCGAAAAAGATGTCTTTTCCAAAAATGCATAGATATTGCAAAACAAAAGAACCAAAACTGGAAAACGATGAGAGGGATAAAAAATCAGCTTCTAAAATTACAAGTTATCCATCAGACAATTGTAATACTATGAATAGAGGTGTTGCTGATGTTTTAAATAAAGGAAACGTGTTCATTGGAAATGACCCTTTAAAGATACGGAATGAAAAAATTGTATTGAAAAAAGTGTCAATTAGACTTGTACGTTTATCTGAATCTGAAATAAAGAATCTTTCATTTGATTTATTGAAAGGTATAAAGAAAACACAATCTAGTGCTAACTTTCAAGGTACAAATATTCCAGTAAAAGGGTCTACAATTGAATTTCCTCAAAAACAAATTAAAAAAGAAAACAAGAAAAGCAAATATAAGCAGTCCTTAAAAAAACGACAACAATTAGCTAAAGAAAGGATGAAAGCAAAACGAAAACAAATTAATGATCATGATGCATACGAAGATGTACAAAACAATGAGAATTATGTAAATGACATGGATGGTTGCAAATTCAAAGAGATTTCAGTGATGTAAAAAGACAAAAATGAAACATAAGTATCACTGTAACAAAACTTTCAGAGATGAAAAGAAGAAAAAGATTAAACAGAAGTATCTGTCTGAAGAATCTTTCAGAGATGAACACAAGCAAAAAATAAAGCATAAGTATGAGTCTAATATATTGTTTAGAGATGAACACAAGAAGAAAATAAAATTGAAATATGAGTCTAATGAATCCTTTAGAGATGAACATAAGAAAAAAATGAAACAAAAAATAAAACATGACTATCAGTCTAATAAATCCTTTAGAGATGAACACAAGAAAAAAATGAAACAAAAAATAAAACATAACTATCAGTCTAATATGTTGTTTAGAGATGAGCACAAGAAGAAAATAAAATTAAAATATGAGTCTAATACATTATTTAGAGATGAACACAAACAAAAAATAAAACATAAGTATCACTCTAACCAGCATTATAGGCAGAGACTCGCAGAAAAAAATAAAGAACGTGCTGGACTTAAGAAAATAGTTTCAAAAAATTAGAAAATGTACTACGAAATTTCAGAAATGTTATTTCTCATGGACCAGAATATGTCTGTTGTGTATGCCTAAAATTGCTTTTTCAAAGTCAAGTCTTAAAATGCATTAAGCAAAATTACCAAAACAAAACGTGTATGAATGAGTCCTATTTACACATTTGCAATTCACACTGTAATGAAAACTGTCAATTGGCGCACTCATCTCGTGGACATTTATGGATATGCTTTACATGCCACAGAAAATTGTTGACGAATAAATTACCAGGCTGAGGCTAGTGTTAACAGTTTGCAATTGCATGAGATTCCAGAAGAATTGAAGGACTTGAATAATTTAGAGCAACATTTAATTGCACGTAACATCAGTTTTTTCAAATTAATTCGTTTACCTAAGGGAGGTCAAAATGCAGTTCATGGACCAGTTGTTTGTGTGCCTTCGAATACAATGAAAACTGTAAATATGCTACCTCCACCAGAAAGAGAAGATCAATTGATCCGTGTGAAATTGAAAAGGAAAATATCTTATAAGGGCCATCATGAGTATAAATTTGTTAATAAAAATAAGGTGCTAAATGGGTTGCACTATTTGAAAAAAAACAATAAGTGGTATTCTGATATAAGTATCAATGAAAACTGGAATAATTCGTTGTCAGGAGAAATGTGTAGTGCAGAAACAAACGACAATGACGATTCAATTCAAAACTTTGAAGAACAGGAAAATGATGACCAAGAAGCAAGGTTAAATGGAATTCAACTTGATACCTGCTTGCAACCAGTTGATATTGGACAAGAAATCCTGGATCAACATTTTGATGATATTTTCTGTTGTGCTCCATGTGAAGGCAACAATCCCATAGCACTTCTTAGAGATGAAAGCAATGAACCTAAATCTTTTCCTGTATTATTTCCAAAAGGTCAACCAACTTATCATGATTTCAGAAGTGTACGGGTGACCCTTGGAAGATATCTTCAAAATAGGCTAATGCACGTAGATAATCGCTTTGCTAAAAGTACAGATTTTATTTTTTATGCTCAGTGCATTTATGAAATTCAACAAGTTTTGTCCGTGTTTCAATTGCATTGAGAAAAACATCAAGTAAAAGTGATACTGATGCACCAATCACTATCAAAGATTTAAAACAAATTGACAAAGTTCAGGACATATTAAAATCAGATAGAGGGTTTCGCTTTCTGAAACAGATAAGAGGTTCTCCTCCATATTGGTCTGCCACACAAAAAGATTTATTAGCCATGGTGAGACAGCTTGGTATACCTACATGGTTTGCAAGTTTCTCGGCAGCAGACATGAGATGGCCTGAAGTATTAAATACTTTATTAATGGAAAGAGGTGATAAACGAAAAATCAATGACCTAGATTGGACAGATAAATGTGAACTTTTAAAGTCGAATCCAGTGACTGTTGCAAGGATGTTTGACAAAAGATTTCACACTTTTTTGAAAAATGTTATTTTGTCTGAAGCACATCCCATTGGTCATGTAATAGATTATTTTTATCGTGTTGAATTCCAACAGCGAGGATCTCCACACACACATTGTTTATTCTGGGTAAAGGATGCACCAGAGCATGGATATAGTTCAGATGAGGAAGTAGTTTCCTTCATTGATAAATACATTTCTTGCAAGATACCATCCGAACAAGAAGATCCAGAACTCCATGAAATAATCACTCATGTGCAGCAGCATAGCAAAAAGCATTCAAAATCTTGTAAAAAGAAGGGAAAAAACATGTCGGTTCAATTTTCCAAGACCACCATCTGATAGAACATGTGTACTTTATCCCAAAGAGGGTAATCCCGATGAAATTGATAGTGCAAAACAATTATTAGAATCTATCAAAAACGCTGTAAATCAGGAAAATAATTACACTAATGTCTCGGACCTTTTTAAAGATTGTAACACAACACAGACTGAATTTGAAACTGCAACTAGGTTATTAGCTAAACAAGAAATTTTGATCAAGAAAAGAGACCCCAAAGATGTATGGATAAATCAGTACAATCCTTTTCTACTGAGAGCATGGAATGCAAATATGGACTTACAATTTGTTATGGATGTTTATGCATGTGTTAGATATATTGTATCATACATTTCAAAATCAGAGAGAGAAATGGGAATGCTCTTAAGCCATGCTCAATCTGAAATAAATGAGGGAAATCATGATGCAAGAAAAAGTATCAGACAGCTCGGAAATGTCTACATGCAAAATCGAGAAGTATCTGCACAGGAGAGTGTGTATCGTGTATGTTCCCTTCGATTAAAAGAGTGTTCACGAAAAGTCGAATTTATTCCGGTTGGTCCAAATCCTGTTAGAATGAGTTTACCTTTACATGTTATTCAAAGTAGACCTGACGATATGATGATGATAGGAGTCCATGGATGGCAAATAAACTTGATCGATATAAAGCTAGACCTAATGGAAGTGAATTTGACACTATGTGTCTTGCAAAATTCTGTGCATGCTACAGAATACTAACTGCATCGCAAGTGAAAGGCACTAAAACATCACCATATTTATTTGAATTGAAAAATAATTCGGGATACATTCAGAAACGAACAAGGTCTAGTGTTGCTGTCGTAAGATATCCACGATTTTCTAAAATACTTTCTCCAGAAAAATATTACCTCAGTATATTGCAACTTTTCCTGCCATTTAGTAATGATGAGCAGTTAAAACCACCACAGTTTGAGACATATCAGGAATTTTATAAAACAGGTAATGTCAAACTACAGGGAGGCAATTTGGAAAGTGTAAAATCAATAGTAGACAAACATTGTAAAGAGTACGAAAGAAATTCAAGAGCCATTGAACAAGCTGAACTTTTCATGGACAAATTTGGTTCTCCAGAAGATGCGTGGGCTCTTTTATGTCCTGAAAGTGAAAAAGAAAGACTAGAAAATCCTAAGAACAAAGTTGAAATGGATGAACCAGAATGTGAATTGGACATTCCAGATTTCAAACATGAAAAAAAGAATGAAACTTCTAGTGTGGAATTTCGAAGCCATGGAATTTCAAAACATGAATCAAATAGTTTGATTCGATGTTTAAACAATGAGCAAAAAGAAATCTTTTACAAAATTAGACAATGGTGCTTAGAGAAAGTGAATGGTACAGAAAGTCAACCTTTTCATGTACTTATTAGTGGTGGTGCAGGAACAGGAAAATCTTATTTAATAAAATGTATATACCACGAAGCTGTACGCATACTTGGTAAAATGATTTAATCCTGATGACATTTCAATCTTGAAAGTTGCACCAACTGGCATAGCTGCATTCAATATAGATGGATCTACAATTCACAGTGCACTCTCAGTTCCAATCAACGCCAAATTTCCTTATCGACCACTTGGTGAAGAAAGAATTAACACCCTTCGTAATAAGCTTGGACAGTTGCAAATTTTGATCATAGATGAAATTTCCATGGTAGATTCCAATTGTTGTACTACATACACGGTCGATTAAGACAAATTAAGCAATCACGCACTGATTGTCCATTCGGTAACGTTTCGGTATTGGCAGTTGGAGATTTTTATCAATTACCACCTGTGAAAGGAAACCCTTGTATAAGGAATCGGTAGAACAATCGCTGTGGTCTGAAAATTTCAAAAAGGTAGAACTGGTTGAAATAATGAGACAAAAGGAAGATTTGGCATTTGCTCTACTCTTGAATAGATTGAGAGTTAAGGAAAAGAAAGACACTTTATCAGATGCAGATTTATCCATCCTTACCTCTCGTGAAACTGGTGAAGAATGTGAAGAAGATATGCACATCTATTCAACTAATAAACAAGTAAATGAATGGAATAGCAGAATGTTGCACAGCAAATGTGAAGATATTATATGTGTTAAAGCTGAAGACAGAAATAACAGCAAGGATAATGACGAAATATGTACCGAACCATGTAAATCTGGTCAAAGTTCTTTGCCTCGCAATCTGTCAATTGCTTTGAATGCCAGGGTGATGCTTTTAAAAAATATTGATACCAATATAGGTTTGACAAATGGATGTATAGGTACAGTTGCAGAAATAGTAAAACGAAACAACGAATCCAAGCCATACTGCATCAGTGTAAAATTTGATAGCCAGAAAATTGGCATTCAATCGATCAAAATGTATGAAGAATCAATGGGTAAAAATTACACAAGAAAGCAATTTCCCCTCAAACTGGCTTATGCTTGCACGGTTCACAAAGTACAAGGCATGACTTTAAATAAAGTAGTAGTATCACTGAAAAAAATATTTGCATCTGGACATAGCTATGTAGGCCTGAGTCGTGTAACTTCTTTATCTGGACTTACCATTGAAGATTTTCATCCAAAAGTTATATACTGTGATCCAAAGATTAAAAAACACCTTAATGATATGACCAATTTCTTGGAAACTTCTATAGCAGAGGAAACATATGATGATGGTTTATGCATAATGTTGCACAATATTCAAGGATTAAAACAACATTATGTAGACTTACAATGCAATCCAACATTCCTGAATTCTGATATTATTTGTTTGACTGAAACATGGCTATCGGATAAGGATGATGCTTTTGAAATATGCTTAGCTCATTTCAAATTGTATCATCAATCAAGATATAACTCTTATTCTATCACAAGTGACTCAAGGCAACAGTTCAAGGACCAGTCACATGGAGGTGTTGCAGTTTATAGCAAGAATGAATTTTCAAGCAGACTTGATATAAAGATTGATAATCTAGAGTTTATTGCTTTTCTTATAACCTGTCCTGTTTCTGTTGTCATTGCAGTTGTTTATCGCCCTCCGACATACAGAATGAAAGACTTCTGTGAGTGTTTGAATAACTTATTAGAAGAGCTACATAAAGTGGTACAAAATGTATTGTAATGGGCGACTTCAATGATAACTTATTAAAACAGTCATCTAGAATACAAGACTTGATGTGTAATCATGGCTATACACAACATGTAAAGCAATCAACCACTGAAGGTGATACTTTGATTGACCATGTATACAGCAAAGGTCTACCGTTGGTTGAAACACAAGTGATTCCTATTTATTATAGTTACCATGAAGCAATTAAAATAAAGCTCTTTCACATTTGACATTTTAGATATTTCAATCGTATCACAAGGTGATCCTTAGCTGTTAATCTAAACTACTCCAGACTTTATTTTGTTGAAGATTAAGATTAGGGTTGGTATTGAGTTCAAGGTTAGTTTTTTTAACTAAGTGAGCATTAGATATAGTGTTTGGTCCTGAGCTGAATTCGGGATTTGGTTGATGTAGAAAATTTGACCACGGACTATCTGTAATCATCTTTGGAGCATTTTCACTTTCTCTGATTGAAGCTTTCTCAGACCTAATCTTCATTACATTAATAAATAAAAGTTAAACTGAATTCGACCTCCACCACAAAAGGCAGCGACACTACCGCCCCAGAGATCACGTTTTGTCCCTGTAACGTCTTCGTCCAGGCTGCGTCCTGTGCCAGCAGTGCCACGGCCTCCTGGGACGCCTCTACAGCTACGGACGCCTCAGAACCCATCACAGCAGTCAGTAACTTCTCGCCTGGTGATTCCTTTGATGTTAGCACTTATCTGGTCATCTATTACCTTATCGATAACGCTAGTTTCTACTCGACATGCAGCTTTAAAGTCACTGTCACTTCAAGTGGAGGTCAGTGATTTTCTTTTAATTATCAGGTGGGCTGTATCTAATACAGACCACCTTATATTTTTTGTTAAAATCGCCTTTATTATTTATTTATTTATTTATTTTCTTATTTCGACCCACTTTTTTGTGTGCAAGATGATTGAAAATTGCTCAATCAATATCTTAAAATTTAACACACATATGTATAGGCTATTCCCAAACACAGCAAATTTTTGACATGATGACCGTCATCTAGGCGCTATTTTATGAAATTTTTTTGAAAATCAACTCGTGATCATATCTTTTCATAACCAAATATAATTTTCTCATTTGTATTTATCATGATTAAGGTCAATATCAGTCCGGTCAAATTCAGTCAAAAAACGCGCGAGTGTGCGTAGTGTGTCGTACTCGCGCATCAATACGCGCGGCAAAAAATTTTAAATGCTCAAATCGTCTTAAATTATTTTTGCATACGTTTCAGGTCATTTTAAGCATTTCATAAAAAATTGCCGCGCGCGTTGTCGCGCGTAACACCATTACAAAACATAGAATCGCCATTTTTTTTTTCTTTCATGATATTTCTCATATTTTTTTCAAGGAATTTGATACCATGTTTATCTCTTTATGACCATTAATAACAAGATGAGCGTCAATTCAAGATAATGACAATTGCGCGCGAGCGCTTTTAATACATAGCATATATGGGAAAAAAACATGCCTATACAAAATTCATTATAGCTCTTTGGAATGAACCGTGACCTTCAATTTTTTTTCATATTTGGATAGAGTATGAGTCGGAGATATGATTCCATGTCTCATTTGGCCATTAAGTGTATCGTGACATCATCATAATGACCTTCGAACTAAAACTAGGCATTTGCTATTATGAACGTCAGCATATTTATGGAAAATTGATTGTATCTCTGTATATTGATCAATTTTCTTCCAAATTTCGATATGTTGTAGCTATGATAATTTTCTACATGTTTAATAATGAACCATTTTTCATTTTGATGACGTCATTAGAGTGAAAATTTCGATTAAAGGCCTTTGTCAAAAGTGACATAATTTGCATGTTATGCCTATAGAAGGTGATTTTAATTCACGTTATAATCTACATGATATTGTTTTTAAAGAATTTCTAAGCAGTATGTCGCTTATTTTTGCTCTATTTTGTCTCAAATTTTAGTTGCCAGCCCACCTATACTTGTTCCAAACAAGTATTATATGTCTAGTTTTTGTTTGTTTTTGATTTGTTTTGGGAGTGTAAGACATTATTGGAAATCTTGCTTTGCAAAAAATACTTGCTTTAACTGACCCATTTATGTATAGAGTACCAAGGTTTGACGTCATACTAGCCAAGTTGTCAAGGTTGATGGTTACAACAATTTGTGCTAAAACATGATGTGGTGATCACACCGGTGCCAAACACTGACTTTGCCCTGCTCTACTTGTTGTGTGAATGATTTGCCTTGAACCTCATTGACGGCTCTTTTAAAACCGTAACCCGGACGACAAGTGAACATGACGTTAACACTTTACTCTATTACAGCAATTGTTTGGTTCAAATTTTTTTCTGGCATATAAACATGTTGCTATGTTTGGCCATTTGTCTGTGTTTCATGAGCAGATTAGAATTGTAAAATGTGGTAGTGAAATGATTCAATTTGTACCAAATCTGAGAAGATGAATGTACACTGTATCTCTGATAGAGGAAGCAACTTTATTTTTTGAAAATGGAGGCTGCTGTACATATTCCCTATCTCTGACATCCATTTTCATCCAATTTCTTTGTCACAGTGGTCATCGACAGAGAGAAACCCCGTCCTGACCAGCTGTTTAACCGACATCGTCGCAAACAATTGCCAGCCCTGGTACCTCGACCCCGTTGGTTTTATGCTGGCTCCTGTGGCATCAGACAACTCAGAACTCCGTTTCCTGACGGTCAATCAACTACAAGGCAGTTCCATTGCTGTTGGATCTACTGAGGTCACCTACACAGCTAGTAGGATTGTTAGAAAGACAGAGCTAACATGTGTTATTGGTAGAAGTTGCAAGGGAGAAATAACGAGGGTAACTGACTAGAACTATTTTTTTTTGGGTACCATAGGAATTTTTGTTATCAGTCTTCTCTTTGAATGTCCTGATTTAGACCTATGCTCAGTACAGATCGGGAGAAAAGTGTATAAGGTGATATGTCATTTAAAGAGATATTCTTGCTTCATTATGATTCATCAAGGAACGATTTATCCAGGAACAGATGGCACCCGACCATCCTTCCTCAACTGGCCAAGCAACATGACGAGACCGTCCCCTTCGGTAGCAGCCCAACTACCGTCAGCTGGACCGAGCCCATTGGTGTAGCCAGCGTTGCGGCCCCACAGAGCTCTGGATTTTTCTTTGCCGTGGAATACACTTACATGGTGTACACCGCCACAGACCCAAGCGGCAACTTCAAAGGCTGCTCTTTCTCTGTCACCGTCACAGGTAGGTGGAAACTTGTGTTAAAAGAGATTGTGGTTGAAAGGGAGTAAAGATACAAGCAAAAATGTGATGTTTTAGAAAACTCAATACATACACGCGTTCAAGTGTACCAATCGCCTGAAGAACAACAAATCTTGAGTATCATTGGAATATATAAGATCAGCCGAACAAAAA